>NC_081410.1:657156855-657431855 GCF_030272615.1 Cryptomeria japonica | reverse complement strand
GGCCTCATAGGACTAGACCATATTGTCCCATCAAACCATGGGATCGTCTATATCATCATCCTCAAAAACTCTCCATAATGTCATCATCCCATCTCTCTCATGATCATACTATACAAGCTCTCTTGAGATAGGTATCCTTAATAACCTATAAACATCCTCCAATTTCATTGAAATCTCATTGATGAGCAAATTAAAGGTGTTATGCTCGTTGTGCCATCTCTCAACAAGTGTTGTCAATAATCCCGTTTCCATCCTAATCTTTGGCATGCACAGAATATATGTAAGTCTGCATGATCCTATGCACTCTCTAGCTCCTAAATCCAAATCAAGTCGCAAGCACTGTGTCTTAGGGAATTGCTCCCTAGACATCATAATATCCAAGTCCTCCTGCAATCAATCTATATTTTTGCGCATTAATCATCTAACAAGTTGCATTGATCCTACTAAACCTACCCGATACACAACTACCTATCCTATTAGATCTTTGGAGATTTTATCTATCTCACTAAGCACTTGATAGTTGGCCACCATTGATCATGACATCAACTCATCAACTTAAACACTCAATCTATGTCTATCTCAAATGTGCCATTTTATCAAGCAAAGGCGTTAAAATATCCTACATATGAGCTAGAACATCATATGCAATAAACAAAATGATAAAAGTGCCACTTTATAACAAAGGCATTAAAACATTTAGCATATGCACTAAAAGAAATCATAATTACACTACTTCTTACTAAAAGCATTAAAACATCAAGCAAAAGTGCCACAACTCCCAATGTGCTACAAGAACAAGTAAATGCATTATTGGGCAACAAAAGCACTAAATTTTTTTTTGCGCATTTAACTATGAAAGTTTTAACCTCACCATAAATGCATTAAATGCTCAACAAAAGGCAAAGTCTCGATGTATGTACTGGGGGACCATACTCCTCGAGCCGCTTGAAGTGACAGATGCACTCGAAATGATGCCTATAAATCAAAAGCACCATCTTCGCTAACAACACTTTTCTCTACTCACTCACTCCTCTCCACCAATCACTTTCCAAGCTCCACATGTGCAAATGACTTGGATGTGGACCAACCTTGCTATATATAGCCAATTTCACCCTAATTGGAGATGTAACGACTATGTTTCTAGGATGTTTGTGGTAGGGTGGTGAAGGTTTGTCATTCTCGTAGCCCTACAAATGGTAGGGCCAGTGTTAAAACCAAGCCTATGGACTGGTAGTGAGGATTTTTTGCTACCGGAGCCCCACAGGATGAAAGGGAAAAATTGAAAAATCATCTATAGTAGGGTAGTGACTGGTCTTGGCCATTCATTTGTACGTGATATCTTCATATGGCGGCCCACATTCAAACCCGATGCAAAACATTCAAATCCAAAATGATTAAGCAGGGTGGTTGTCGACTAGTAGGTCAAAATTTGATTCTAACCTCGTCGGCAGTCCAATCTGGTTTGATCTTGATTCAACTACTTCTAGCTACTCAGAATGATTACCATTACTTCTCTACAAACACTTCTCATAGATATCTATGCCTATTTATTGTGCGCATAAGACTTTTTGGCACGACAAAACACATTCGGATGACATCCCTATCATGGGTTCTAGTCACTCAACTAAAAAGACCATTATTCCATATGGCTCACCCTAGAAACTAGATTTTTGCTACCATTAATGGAGGAAGTTCTCTTATTTTAGCTCAGAAACATGATATACCTATAGCTGCATTAAAAAAGTATACCTAATTTCACTAGCAAAACCTCTATCACTCCAATGGAACACACTCAAGCTATTGCAAATATCTGCATTGTTCATGACATCATAGAGGATGATGTAGTTTATAGGTTATTAGCCTCATCATTGAAAGGAAAAACCTTGTAGTGGTACAAAGGTTTACCTCATAACTCTATTCACAATTGGGATGAGTTAGGTGAAAAATTATGCAAGCATTTTGAAGATAAAAGTGATCACCTATCACTTGTGGAGCAGTTGACTACCATCAAAAGAGCACCTCATGATCAAATGGTGTTGGCATTTTTGATAATGATGTTGTGATTGTCATTGATGGACACACACTTGCTTTGAGATCGCTTTTTGTATGCATAAGTTATGCTCAACCGGTATGTGTTCCAAACCGGTATTATGTATTATAGCCTCTAGGCTATCGGTTTTTGCAGAAAGTGTCTATCGATCCCAAGCGTTATGAAGACCTCAAGTGGTTCGAGGATCTCAAGCGGTACGAAGGAATTGAAGCGACAGTTATCATTTTCCCAGTCTTCATTTTTGGACAACCAGTAATCGGTTTAATATTTGAACTGGTATTACTCTGTGAGGAGTTACCAACCGGTAATCGGTAAAGTTGTATGAACCGGTAATACTCTATGATGAGTTACCATCTACCGACACTTTGATGGTGATTCTGTGTCATGTTACCAAATGTGTCTAGATGCACTTAACCTAGGAACTTGCAATGTAATCCTATTCGACCGACATGAAATTAGATTCCTTTATAAGGACATCGTGTCTAGGGTTTTAGATGAAGTTAGGGTTTTTGTGTGGTTGATGAAGTTTCTGTATGTGCGATCTTAAAAGAGAAGATCAAGTCTGTGTGCAGTAACAGAGTGTGGATTTACTGAAGACTGAAGTAATGCTAAAATGCATTAGCAATGAGCTATAGCGGATCTAATAAAGCTGATTGTGCTATTTGCTAGATCATTCATTTGTTGATTACTCACATCTTTGACGAGTCTGTAACCCTTAACCGGGTAGGCCTGATAAAGCCTTTGTAAATCCTCTAACAAGGTGGTTCACAACTGTGGATCTGAAATCCTCTCATAAGGTAGTCTTTAATCGGACTTATCTCCTAACAAAAATTGAGATTCCTAACAGGATCTGTTCTAGTAAAGAACATTGTATGACCTTAACCGGTCTGGTTACTATTTTGCAGATAGTTACTTGTGAGTTTCATCTCATCGTGGTTTTTCCCATTTGGGTTTCCACGTCAAAATCTCTTGTGTTATGGTGATTGTGCTTCTGTGGGTGAATGCCTTATTTGCTGTTTGGTTTGCATTTGTGTTAACCAGTTTGTTAGTAAAACTGTTATACTGGTATACTGCTAAATTGTTTAAGTGTTTAAGTTCAGTATTTTTTTGGTATACTAATTCACCCCCCCTCTTAGTATTCATCAATTGGTATCAGAGCCAATCTTTCTATAAGTTTAACCACTTCGAAAGAGATATGGGGGAATGCACTGTGAGGGAACTTACTCATCGGCTCACTTAGATGGAGAAATCCTATGATGAACTCAAAGTCAAATATAAGGCCTCTCTGGGCAAAAAGAAGAGAGCATGCCGAAAAACTGATGGAACTAACTGAAAATAGTTCCTTTGATGAAGCAGACATGGAAGCCCTAGTTGAAGAAGTTGAAAAACTGAATGAGTCTAATGCCAACCTGAGAAGGGAACTTGAAGGACTGACTATCAGAATGTGTCAAGAGCTTGAGAACCAGAGAAAAGCTAAAGATCTGGTAAAAGACAAAGATCATGAGATCTCCAAGCCGAAGCAAAAAATCAGTGCACTTACCGCTCATCTCGAAGAGAGTAAAGTGGAAAAAGAGGAAATGCAAGGTGAACTAAACATGGCTATTTCTGAGAATGCAACCTTGAAGGAGTCCAATGTTGCTATTTCCAATGAACTCACTGAGTCAAAGGAAATACTTGCCAAATTCAATAAGAGCATTGTTAAGCTAGAACAAAAGCTTGAATCAGCAAAACCGGTGAAGAATACCATTGGACTTGGTTTTTTTGGTTATGAGGAAGGTGAGACCTCTGGAAAAAAAGATGTAGCATCAAAGAAGCAACTGACATCAAAGGATAAAGGTAAGAAAAAGATCAAACCTGTTTGGTTTAATTGTCTGAAGGAAGGACATACTGCTAATGTATGTAGAAATAAGGCTTACAATAACTTTCCTTACTTTCTAAACAATAAGCCTAGATCCAATAGATACAATGGAAATTGTTATGCTTGCAACAAGTTTGGTCATAGAGAATTTGAATGCAGGTCTATCATGCACAACACCAGAAGGTATCCTCAAAGGAGTCAAAGAGTTTTTCCTGAACCCTCTGGGAACCGGAATCCAAACTGGTTTAATACCTATAATCATTAGTCAGGTAGCGGTGGCTATCAAGCAGCAACTAGATGGAGAGAAACCTATTTGATCTTTCATGGAAATGGTCACACAACTGCAACATGCAGAAGGAAGAATGGAAACATGAATAATGGACCTTAGAGATCACTTGGAATGGTTTGCTAGCACTGCAAGAAACCGGGACACCCTGCCAGAACCTGTAGAATGAGAAACAACAAATCAGATGATATACCAGTCACTCCGGAAGGAAATATTGATGTTGAAATTGTTAAAATAGATATGAAGACAACATGGAAGAAGAAACCTGAGGAAGTGTCACAAGAAGAACTGGTTTCTACACCTAGTGTGGAAGTCGTTGAACCGACAAACTAAGCTACATAAAAGCTTAGGGGGAAACAAATCGGTGAAATGTTTCGAACGCCCGGTTTACACCGGTAAAAGACCTTAACCGGTATGTGATACCTGTCAATTGGCAGAAGACTGGAAATAGTAAAAGGCAAATTATGGTTTACGCCCTAATGGTGGAGCATTTATTATGGTAGGTGAAGAATTCGTTTAAAAGGGATTTTCAAGTCATTTTCACTTATCAATTTGCGAGCGAAGAAGTTTTCAAGTGCAGAGCGACAAAAGGCAATTTGTCTTGTGATTAAGAGAGATTTAAAAACTTAGAAGAAGAATCAGAAGATAATATCAATCGGTCAAGTGTAGAACTCAAAGCAGTAATCCAACAACCCAAGTAGTGTGTGGCAAAGCAAAATTTGCAAGCCCTAAATCTTGACGTGTGAAGGTATTTTTTGAGTTTCTCTGTTTATCATGGCTTCTGCATCACACTCTAGTTCTAGTGCACCCGTTGATTCAGTTGATTTCATCCAATGAAAGGCAAAATATAATGCCCTATCCCAAATACCTGCTGGCATTATAGTTGAGGAAGGGATTTTAGATTATATTGACTATAAAATTGAAGACCTAGGATCTCTAGTGATCCATTCTCAGTTGAGTTTGTTTTGCGGGAAGGACAAGAAGATCAAACCGGAATTCAACATCTTGGAAAAGAAGAAGCTTCACAATGTGGTCTATTTCCTTGAAGAATTCACAGATAATCACATCGACATCATTCTAAGTAGAGTGCAGGGTGACAAAATGTATTTGGAGCGGACACATGACATCACACTGGAAGCGATTCATGCCATCACTAGTTTCTGTAACGTTGGAGAAGTGCCAGCCCTAAGGAAGATCAACAAGATCAAAATGACCAAGTTCACTGGTTCTGTGAGCGACCAACAAGGAATGACCATCAATACCATCAAGGACGATCTGGTCAAGTATGCCTGCATGGTGATAGGTTACCGGACATTCTATGCTAGCAGGATCAACTCTGTCTCTGCTGCAGTGGTAAATGCTGGCTACAGGATGATCATGGAAGATGCCTCATTTGATTTATGCACCTGTATGCAAAGGCAACATCTGGTGAACCTAAAGTCAATTAAATAGGATACTGCCTTGAAGTTTAAATTTGGACAACTATTGGTTGGATTGTTCTTCTACTTCCAAGGCTACTTCCCTAGAGTCGGTGATATTCAATGGTCTGCTGACCAACCAGTTACCAAGCAAATAAGAGAAAGTCTTCAAGCGGTTGGAACCGGTTATCCTGAAGTCCAAACAAATACTTTGATGAGTTCAGATGCAAGATGAGCCAAAGGGTAAGAATATCTGGTGATATTGTCCAGAAGTATGAAGAGGACATATACTTTATCATCAAAGTAGATGAGTTCTTAATGGAGGCCGTTGAGCCTAGAAAAGAAAAGGTGGAACCTATGGGATATGAGGTAATGTATGATATGCTAGATGGGTATGCTTCTACCCTACTTGCCTCACCGCTTGATCCTAAGAAGAAGAGAACCGACACCTATCTGGAAAGGATTACACCGATTGAAGAGCCTTCAATAAAGAAGGGAAAGGCAGTGCCATCTGTATGAGCACCGGTTACTCCAGCAAGTCCTAAAGTGACCAAGTGGTCACTGACAAAGAAGAAACTAGAAGTTGCACCCGCCAAGGTATTTGAGAGAAAGCGGAAGACAAAAAGCAACACACCAGACTCAAAAGATACAGAATCTGAAGAACATCCTAAGAAGACTAGGCAATCAAGGAAGAAGACAAAGACAACCAGCAATGAACCGACATCATCAGTACTGGTAAATATTGATATTTCCTCTTACAAACCTTTGAGACATTGTCAAAGAACTATCAAGAATATTAGGAGAAAAGTGTTGAGTGATTTACTAGATTGTTTTGATGATTTCAATGACAATGAGAAAGAAGAAGCTGAACAGGAAGTCATTCAATATTCATGTATTAATGACTGGTCGCCATCAGAAATTAAATCCATGACACCAGATTCTTTATACAATTCTTTAGATAACAAATGGCGCATTGCCATAAAAAAGGAACAGGAGATAAGAGAGGAAATATTTGCTCAATATTTTCCTGATGTATCTAATTCTGAACTTTATGAAGTTATGGAAAAATATAAAGGCCTCTTGTTCATGAGAAGAAGGATACTCTTGTTGCTAGAAGGGAAAGTCCCTGAAGTGGTAAAAGATACCCACTCTCATGCCAAAGCCGCTCTGAGATTGCACCAAGTGTCTGAAGCCAACAAAAAGGCTGAACAAGAACTAGAAATTGAAAAACCGGATGAGGTGTATAACAGTGAAGGAGGACAGGTCACTGATCAAATGGACCCTATTGATGTTGATGCTTTGGATGGTGAAAATGTCACCCCGAATATAGCAAAGGACAAAACTGACAAAGAGAAAGTGGACAAGGAGAAAAAGGACAAAGAAAAGACTGACAGAGAGCAAGAGGAGAATGAGAAAAATAAACAAGAGGAGGAAAAGAGAAAATAGGAAGAGAAGAGGAAACAAATAGAAGAGGAGAAAAAGAGCAAAGAGGAGGAGGAAAAGAGAAAACAAGAAGAGGAGAAGAAGAAACAGGAAGAGGAGAAGAAGAAGAAGGAAGAAGAAAAGAAATAGGAAGAGGAGAAGAGGAAGAAGGAAGAGGAGAAGAAGAAGAAGGAAGAGAAGCGGAAAGATGAAGAAAGGATGAAGGAAGAAGAGAAAAGAAAGAAAGAAGCAGAGGAGAAAAAGAAGGCAGATGAAGAAAAGCAAAAAGCCAAGGACAAGGAGGAAGTGACAAAGAGCGTACAAGTGGAGACCCCAAAGGAAACCAGTAGTAAATCCAAACCGACTGACATTACCAGTCCCATTGACCTCCAATCTGCAAATGAAACAGAGCTACTGCAAAGCATTAAGCTTTCCCAAGAGTGTCTGGAAGCGCTAAGGAGGAAAAAGGAGGAAGGTGTTATTCAAATTGCGATGGAAACTCTTACTAGTTTGATTCCTGGTACCAATCTCCCAAGTATCGATTCCTCTCTAGCTCAATTGAAACTCCTTTACACAATTGTAGAGGACCAGGTGTAGTGCCTGGAAGATGTTGCTGAAGCCAATGCTCAAAAGAAGCATCAAAAGGCTCTGAACATTACCTTAGTGAAGAAGTTAAATGAGCTCTGGTCAGAAATTTAGAAGGCACAGAAGGACATAAGAGATGCTATGTATGAGGGGACTCTACTACTCAGTCTGATTAGTCAACCCCATCTATTTTGTGATGATGTGCTTGCATAGAAGGAGAAGCTGCAATCTGACCTGCAAGCATATATAAGCACCTTCAAGACGCCCTATGATTCCTTCACCACATTTGGGCAAACCGTTCACCGATTTCAACTCTAGAGTGCAAGAATAGAGTTAGAGATCAGCAACTGGAGACGAGATTTGTAGGAACTTCAACTGGTTCTACTACCACGACTGCAAATACTTCAAAAGTGCTATCTCAATCTGGATGGCTTAACGGTAACTCAAGAAATGAGTACCTTGGATGCCATGGAGGAACAAGTTTTCCAGATGCAAACGAAAAGTGAGGTTGTTACCTCATTGCTTGAGTCATGGTCTTTATCCATGAAGACATTTATGCAGGACTTTAAATCAGTTTTTGACAAGTTTCACTCTTTATTGTCATAAACACTTATTATTTTAATGATAATGGAAACAGGGGTTATTCAGCTGTATTTTGTCATTGTTGGCAAAGGGGGAGTAGTATTCTGTATTTAAAATTTTGATGCATGTTATGGATACTTTCATGTTTATCTCTATAAGAGAGTAGTATACATTGTATTTTTTGCAAAAGGGGTAGTGTTTATGCTTAGGGGGAGTAATTTTGATTATGGCATACTTTTGTTGTAAAACACTTAGATGTCAAAATTTTTCCTAAGTGTTGCCATCAATGCCAAAGGGGGAGATTGTTGGCATTTTTGATAATGATGTTGTGATTGTCATTGATGGACACACACTTGCTTTGAGATCACTTTTTGTATGCATAAGTTATGCTCAACTGGTATGTGTTCCAAACCGGTATTATGTATTATAGCCTCTAGGCTATCGATTTTTGCAGAAAGTGTCTATCGATCCCAAGCGGTATGAAGACCTCAAGCAGTTTGAGGATCTCAAGCGGTATGAAGGAACTGAAGCGGTAGTTATCATTTTTCCAGTCTTCATTTTTGGACAACTGGTAATTGATTTAATATTCGAACTGGTATTACTCTGTGAGGAGTTACCAATCGGTAATCGGTAAAGTTGTATGAACCGGTAATACTCTATGATGAGTTACCAACCAGTATTTTTGTGATGAGTTACCATCCACTGACACTTTGATGGTGATTCTGTGCCATGTTACCAAATGTGTCCAGATGCACTGAACCTAAGAACTTGTAATGTAATCCTATTGGACTGACATGAAATCAGATTCCTTTATAGGGACATCATGTCTAGGGTTTTAGATAAACTTAGGGTTTTTGTGTGGTTGATGAAGTTTTTGTATGTGCGATCTTAAAAGAGAAGATCAAGTCTATGTGCAGTAACAGAGTGTGGATTTACTAAAGACTGAAGTAATGCTAAAATGCATTAGCAATGAGCTATCATGGATCTAATCAAGCTAACTATGCTATTTGCTAGATCATTCACTTGTTGATTACTCACATCTTCGACAAGTCTGTAACCCTTAACCGGGTAGGCCTGGCAAAGCCTTTGTAAATCCTCTAACAAGGTGGTTCACAACTGTGGATCTGAAATCCTCTCACAAGGTAGTCTTTAATCAAACTTATCTCCTAACAGAGATTGAGATTCCTAATAGGATCTGTTCTGGTAAAGAACATAATATGACCTTAACCGGTCTGGTTACTATTCTGCAGATAGTTACTTGTGAGTTTCATCTCACCATGGTTTTTCCCATTTGGGTTTCCACGTCAAAATCTCGTGTTATGGTGATTGTGCTTTTGTGGGTGAATGTCTTATTTGCTGTTTGGTTTGCATTTGTGTTAATCGGTTTGTTAGTAAAACTGTTATACCGATTTACTGCTAAACTGTTTAAGTGTTTAAGTTCAGTATTTTTTTGGTATACTAATTCACCCCACCTCTTAGTATTCATCAAATGGATGACTTCACAATTTCAGATTTTAGAAGACATGGAATAGAATCCCTACCCTAGTGAAGTCATCTCCCAATCATGCCTTCTTATACTACCTAAGGGCTCTTCACAATGATGTTGCTATTATGATTCAATCAATGGGGGGGATTCCTTACCAAATGCATATGATATAGCCATAAGGGCATAAAACTGTCTAATACAGGTCGGTAAGATAACTCCAAGGCCTCCAATGCCTTTATTTATTGAGTTTCCAATCTATAAGCCCCTTTTGGCTACTATACCAATGGTTGTTCCACCTATAATTTAAGCCCCCACACCCTCCACATCCTCAAATGAGTTTGATGAGATAAAGAGTATGATCTCCAGCCTTAGCAATGAAGGGGTGATAATGAAAAGGCAACAAGCTCAGAACAATAGACCATATCAGACACAAAATCAGTACTGTCAGTAAAATAGACCTCCTTTTGAATGGCAAAACCAATGGAGTACTCCAAAACCTTTGTCAAGTGTAGGCTATCAAGCTGCAAATAATTCAAAAGCATTGGTTCCAATGCAAAATAACCTTGCTCTAGTGCAAGATTGGTGTTTTCCATACAACCAGCCTCACAACAAGATTGCATGTCAAAATGGAGAGCTTTATCAACCTCTAGTTGCTCAAAATGAACCAACATCTTCAGGACAACAATATGAGCAAAATCAATCCAATGTTGATAAATAGAACCATTTGCAAGGAGATGTAACTTTTGCCAATTGGCAAGAGTTATATTTTTGTGGTGTCAAACAACCAAGTGGTAACCATGTGGTATATAACACTATATCAAAAAGGAGGGTCATAGAAAGTGCTACACCTTCCATGACACCTCAATCTTCAGCTTCTCAAACTGCAACACACACATCGGCCCCAAAGAGACAAAACAAAGTTGTTGCTCTAGACCCAAATTAGAATACAAGTTCAAGTAGTAAGAAGCTAGAGGTGCCTAAATTTGCTCCCATATCAAAGATAGACCTATTTTTTGCTAAAGGTCCTTTGAAGCAAGAAATTTTTCCTTTCAACATTGTCAAACAAATGAAGAAGGTCATCATCAACGTCTCTATGTGGGATGCTCTCTCCATCCCATCTCAGAGAGATTTGCTTCAAGAAGCCTTAAAGAACATCAATCAACAAGAGGAAGCAACAACAATAGGAAATACTCCAGCTTCAACCAACTTAGTACAACCCAAGGAGGAAGAAAATTCAAACAAAATAAGTAAGCCACCTTCTTTCTATATGTCTTTAATAATTGGAGTTAGTTTAGTTCATAATTGCATGATAGATTCAAGAGGTAGTAGCTCAGTTATGCCTAAAAAGGTGATTGGTGTTTTTGGTGTAAAATATGAGCTTGTGACTAAAGGGGTTTTCCAATTAGATGCAACTTCAGTTAAAATAGTAGGGGTAATAAAAAATTTATAATTGACCTTGCATACTTGCCCTAGTTGCATTGTTGTGCAAGATATTTCAATCATAGACCACCTTGCTTTCTTTGCTATCTATTTATCTAGAGATTTCATAGCCAAAATAGGTGGGTACTTGTCTTCAGACTAGTCTCACATGACAAATAGAACTAGATATGGCACAAAGGTTATCATTAAAGAAGATCCTATTGCTAATGATCATATAGAGCCCTATACTCCTAGTCCTATAAACATGAACTATACTTTGCATGATGAGGAGGAGGGTATAATCTATGAGCTTTCTCGTCTCTTGGAAGAGGTCCCTAATTTCTTATTGGATGAGTGGTCTAATGCCTTTTAGTTTGATCCAACCAGTGAAGATAAAGAAACTGGCCTTGGTACTTATTACATTCATGAAGAAGATACTCATATCTCTAATCTCACCAAAGCACAAGAAGAACCAGAGGGACTATGGAGCATGTTCTTTGATGCTTCAAGAAACAAAAAAAGTGTTGGTGCTAGTGTGATTATCATTTCTCCTAATGGGGAGAAATATTACTCTTCATTTAGACTTCATTTCAGTTGCACTAACAACATAGCTAAGTCTAAAGCCTTGATTCAGGGTCTTCGAATGACACGAAGAAGGAAGATCAAAGCTCTAATGGTCTTTGGAGATTGTGAGTTGGTTGTAAATCATGTCCGAGATCAAAGAATAAAAAAAAAACAACTCAAATCATATAAACATTGAGTTTGGGACTTGATTGAAGGATTTGAGGCCTTCAACATTCAAAGTGTTTCTAAAAGCAAGAGCAAACATGCTAATAGACTTGTAGCAGTTGGTTCACAATATGAAATACCAACACATATTGCAAGTATAAAGGAGAAACATATTAGGCTTCTTTTGAGGCTTGTGATCACAAACAACTAAGCAAATTGGCAAGTATTTGATTAAATTCAGCAAATTGTCAAGTTTTTACAAGATGATGCAATTTTTTCTGCAAAGAATTAGTCTATGTTGCAAGACCAATACAAAGATCAAATTATGTTTCTCAAATCCAATGAGTTTCCTAAAGGTTTAGTCACCTTGGAGGACATCTTCAATTGAGATGATCAAGTAAAGAACAAAAGTATGAACTTAGCTGCTAAAGGGGGTGATTACTATAGACACATTTTTCTATCCACATGATTAATTAAATTTTATATTTGTTTAATTATCATTTATCGAACTATTAATTAAATTCACATTTAATTAATCCTTTCCCCTTTTACAACTATTAATTAAATTAATTAATTCATCCCAACCCTCTTCTCCTATTAATTAAATACATTATTTAATTTATTTGATTTAATTCACTTAACCAAATTCCAACCATTAATTAAATAAATAAATCATATGTGTTTGATTAAATCCTCATTCACATTTAAATAAATTAATATTTATTTAAAATTTCCAAATCCTATCTCTCACATTTAAATAGATTAATGTTTATTTAAATCCCTAAAATCCCCTTTCTCATATTTAAATAAATTAATATTTATTTAAATTCCTAAAATCCCACCCCCACCTGCACTTTCTAGAAAATTCAAGTTTCAAGTTAACTTTCCTCCTAATCATGTCTAAACCCCTAATATTAGCCTAATCACCCTTTAATGGTTTGCAAAGGTTAACCCAAAACCCATCAACTCAAACTTTTAATGGCTTTCTTTAAAGTCTTCAAGCCTTCAATGGTTTTCTTCTAGAGTCTTCAAGCTTTTAATGGCTTCCTTTAAAGTCTTCAAACCTTTAATGGTTTCATTCTAGAGTCTTCTCAAGCCTTTAATGGTTTCCCTAAAAGTATTCAAGCCTTTAATGGCTTCCTTCTAGAGTCCTCTTAAGCCTTTAATGACTTCCTTCAAGTCTTCAAGCATTTAATGCTTTATCCGTCTTCTCATTTAAATAAATTGAGATTTGTTTAAATAAAATCTAAAATTCACATACACATTTGAATAAATAAACATTTATTTAAAATCCTATTTATCCTCACTCACTTGCATTCTTCTACAATGCCCACTTGCACACTAACCTTCCCTCTAATTTCTTCTAATCCTTTCTAAATTAACCTAATCTTTTTCTAAGTGTTTTCACATTCCCAACTAAGGGATTAGTGAATAGTCACTTCTCAAAAACATTTAAGGCTCTTACAAAGCCTTAAAGGCCTTCTCCCTTCAACATGTTAACCCACATGAGTCCTTGACGAAACTAACCCCCCTTTGACCCTTGGTTAGAGACTTTTTCTCTAACTCAACCATCCATCTAACCTCAAGTCTCTTCAATTATTTAATGCTTTTACTAAGGTAACCCTTTATCTTGTACATAAAATCTCTATCCATTAACCTAACCTTAACTCAACCACATGAGGTTACCTTCATGTCCCCTCAAACATTTAATGTCTCTTTCCTCTCCTCTCAAGCCTCCTCATGATGGCACTTGTCACCATGGAATTGGTAGAAGTTGCAAACATGGATTGAGGATCAAGCCCTCCTCATGCAATCCTAGCCCTTGCGAAGCCAAATCTATCTTAGCCATCCAATTGCTCATTTATTCTATAAATAGGGCTCATTTTCTCATTATCAAGAGGCTACAAACATTGTGCTCTCATTATCAAGTTTCTTTCATACAAGTCTCTCTCACTCAAGCATTTTATCATAGCATAGTAGTTTCATTATCATAAGTGATGCACGCTAAAAATGACACAAGAAAACATAAGTTCAAACATTAGTATGTTAGTGACACAAACAAAAGACAAATGAACCTACGATCCTAAAAATTCATATCAAGAGAGATATAAAACAAACAATAAGAACCATACAAAAACAAAAAAGGGAAAGAAAACTCCCCAAGATGCTCCTCACAATGCTCATAGTTGATCCTCCCTTGTTCCTCTCCTCTCCAAGCTCCACATGAGTGTAGCCCTTAGCTTTTTGCACTATCTATAGATGTCTTATGGAGATTCAAGATTATGAAAATGAAAATAATTACTTATGCAAGTGTAAACAAGCTAATATGAGAAAGCACCTTAATTATTCTATGTTAATTTTAGCCAAAATAACAAAACAAATACTCTAAAATGCTCTATCAAAATAACTTAAGTTTGATGCATACAAGGTTTTTTGGATGCTTTTGAAGAAGGAATGGGCTCTATTTATAGGAAAAATGGAGAAATGGATGGTTGAGATTGATTAATCTCAACAAGGGTCAGGATTGATGGGTTTGTGATCCATGTGAGAGCTTTCAACCCAATCCTAGGATGACAAATGTCAACATGAGATGGCTTGAGAGGAGAAGGAGGAAGCATTAAATGCTTGAGATGACATGAAGGTTACCTTGGGAGGTAAGGTTAGGCTTGAGTTAATGAATAAAGCTTTTATCCAATTAATAATACCTTTATCCAATGGACAAACTCTTGTGCAAGAGTTAATGGAGATAACCATGGTCAAAGAAATAAATACTTGAAGAGACCCATGAGTTAAATGAGGGTTGAGTTAGAGGGAAAGTCTCTAGCCATGTGGCTGAGTTGAGTTTAACCATTAATGGTTATGTAAGAGCAATAAATGATTGTGTAAGAACCATTAATGGTTTGGAAGACTTTGGGGGTTAACTTGTTGGAGAATAAAAGTCTTTAATGCTTTTCAAAGACTTTGGAGGCTTTGAGAAGTGACTTCTCTTTGCTTAGGAATGTGACAATACTTAGGGGATGGATTAGGCTAATTTGGAATGGATTAGAAGAATCTCGAATGGGTTTAGGATGCAAGTGGGTTTGGTGGGTGAGAGAAAATAGGATTTTAATTAAAATAAAATTCATTTATTTCAACTAAAATTGTGCAACTTGCATTTGTAGGAGAATGCAAGTGGGCGGGGGGGGGGGGGAGTTTAGAGATTTAAGTAAATATTTATTTATTTATTTATTTAAATGAGGAAAGGGTTTAAATTAAATAAATATGCTTTATTCATCTAATTGATTGTTAGAGTGTGGTTTAATGAGTTAATTTAAATAAATTGAATAATTTTTATAGTTAATAGAAGAAGAGGTTCGAGATGAATTAATTAAATATTAATTTAATTAACTGTTGACTGGTGGTTAAATAATCAAATAAATACCAAATATTCCTTTAATTAAGTGGACAGATTTATGTGTCTACATTTGCCCCTCTTTGAGACGGTGTAGTTTATCGCTTCGTTTCAAAGAAAGAAAGATGGGTATAAGAAATATGCCCCAGAAATGTTAATTTAGTGGGTGGTATGCCCCCTCAAGAGATGGGCCAAAAAATTTCAAAAAATCAGGCGATCTCTCGAAAAAGAGAAAGAAGGTGGGGGTAGGTAGAATAGAAGAATTTTAGAAATAATTGCGAAAAAATGGGAGAAGACGAAGTGAATACGGAGAAATGACAAGCCTTGAAAGTACAGAGGGGTCATGGTGCAAATGTAGTGTTTGTGCTTTTGATTGATACTGTACAATTGATCAAAATTGGTTGGACAATCTAGTGCAATCGGTTAAATTGCCCCGATTGAGTCAAAGCGTGACAACTGATGTCAGTTGTTCGCTTGGACAGGATAAAGTCCGAGTAAGTAAATCAAAGTGACCTATTGTGACTTAGACAATTCATGTAATTTCCCGATGAAGTCAAGGTATCTAAAGCGAAATACTCGTTGAGACTTAAACAATTGATGTAATTGTCTGTTTTGATCGTGTTTGATTGGTTGATCAATTGATAGTGTTTACATTGTAGGTTGTTTGTGGCATTTGCTGGACTTAGCATACCCATTGAGACTTGCCAGTTGTTGTAAATGCCTATTATAGTCTAATATTTCCATAATTGATTACCTGTTGAGACCTGAAGATACTTGATCAAAAAGTATATGTTGATAGTCTAAGTGTGCGTGAGGCAATGTAACTGTGTAGACAAAGTAACTTGCTTTATTGGGTTGATGGGAACCAATGAAGGGATTATGATGATGACCTGGATGGGGAGGGTGTGGTGGTGGGGATTCAATGTTAGATAGAAGGTATGCAAGACCTAGGACTCATTCCTGTGGAAGAAGATTGAAAAAAGAGAGCATCCATTGTCATTACTATGTATGAATGATATGCAACAATATGGATATATGGATGGATTGAATACAATATATATAGATGAGATGAAATGATGATTCATAGATTATTCATAGTTCTTTATTTTCATCATCAAGAATGGTAGTATCAATCTTGGCCGAGGTAGCAAGAACCAAGGTTGAGTATTTCACCTGTAAGCAAGCATCACAGATAAGGAAAGTTCCCCTCCATTCTGGTTCATGTGCAAATGGTCAAGGTATACATTGTATTCAGTAAGCCATAGTGATCCATGAGTGTATTTTTTGCATACGATCACGTAGCTTAGTGAACTTCCCACATAGACACCATTAGTATATGCCCTAAAACTTCATTGTAACAATCCACAGACAACAAACAAAGAAAAAGATATCAGGAACCATCCTAGCTACTTTAATCACTTGTGGATATCCTGGAGTAGTGTAGGAACCTGATATAATTAAACAAATAACAAATCGACCAAGTACTTATCAGCTGCACAAAATTTTCTTGTCAAAGAAAATGTTATCATGTCTTGTTTGTGAGGAAGGATGCATCCTTGTGAAGATAGTTGTGTGTAGATTTTTTGATTGGTTGGTTGATTTGATAGGTGGTCATCATTTGAGTAGTTCAAAAAAAATGTTTATTTTGGTTTCATTTGCGATGTGTATGTACAAGGAATAACATATGGTGCAATGTTTTTGATTGATTTTTGATGTTTTGTCATGTTTTTGGATTTGTTGAATATTTGTGAATGTTTTTGGTATTATCTTTAGGACATTTTTGAATGATTAACTCAATAAATCACAATTAATGTAGAATCCACTTCCATCAGTAGGGTAAGAGCATTGCCCCTAGTTAGATGTTGCTACGAAAGCGTGATGCAAGACACATGAAGTACTAACCCTGATTTTAGATCAATAACAAGCCATGGTTTGAATGATAGATGAATGGATGCAATGAATGTGATCACAACAAGTCTGAAAGACAATGGATTGATAGCCTTTACGAATGGCTTCTCTTTACTAGGTTTTCACCACCATACCTACCCAAGGCACCATCAGAGTGGTTTTCACCGTTTGGATGCATGATTTTTCTTTACTATTTTTTTATATTTTTGTATTTTGTTCAGGATTGTTTTATGATATATTTGGAGGAGCCTGATGCTCTATACAACTTATGTATGAAATTGTTTGAGGTGCATATTTTTGATTGGATCTGCGAGTGGTTGTCCTTCTGAAGTTGCCAATTGATATGCCCCAGACCTGAAAACAACAGTGATGACATATGGACCCAACCAATTGGATTCAAACTTGCCTCGATGTTCCTTGTTTGGTTGGTTGAGAGGATTCTCCCTGTAGAACAAGATCTCCTACCTCAAATGTGTAAGGTTTGACCCAATGATTATAGCTTCTGCTCATACATTGTTGATAGGCTTTTAGGTGGTTGTATGCAGCTTGTCGCCTTTCATCAAGCAGTTCAACCTCAATAGGCAAGATGGCTTCTGCTCCATAAACCAATGAGTATAGGGTTGCACTTGTAGGGGTTCGAATGCTAGTTCGATAGCCCATATTGTTGGATTTAATTGAATGTGCCAATCAAGGCCAACATCATTGACTGTCTTTTTGAGGATCCTCAATATATTCTTGTTTGATGCTTTGGCTTGACCATTGCCTTATGGGTAATAGGGGGTGGAAAAATGATGCTAGATATGAAATGCTTCACAGAGCTCACGCACACCTTGATTTTTGAAGGGGAGTCCGTTATCTATGATGATGAACATGGGTACACCATACCGATAGATGATGTAATTGAGGATGAATGAGGTGATCTACTTGCCGGTGACTTGGGTGAGTGGAACAACTTTGATCCACTTTGTGAAGTATTATGTGGTGGTAATGATAAATTTATGACCGTTCAATGAAGATGGATGGATTTTACCCACAAGGTCAAGTCCCCATTAACAAAAGGGCCATGGTGTTGTGATGGGTTGCAATTCCTGTGCTGGGGCATGTATCAGGTCTCCGTGAACTTGACACTTTTTGCACTTTTTGACAAAGATTGTGTGTTTGATTCACGTCAGATTCACCAAATAATGCACGCTAAAAAGGACACAAGAGAACATAAGTTCAAACATTAGTATGTTACTGACACAAACGAAAGAGAAACAAACCTATGATCCTAAACATGCATATCAAGAGAGATATAAAATAGACAATAAGAATAATACAAAAATGGAAAAGGGAAAGAAAAGATGCTCCTCACAATGCTCATAGTTTCTCCTCCCTTGTTCCTCTCCTCTCCAAGCTCCACATGTGTGTAACCCTCATACTTTTGCACTATCTATGGATGTCTTATGGAGATTCAATATTATGAAAATGAAAATAATTACTTATGCAAGTGTAAACCAACTAATATGAGAAAGCACCTTAATTATTCTATGTTGATTTTAGCCAAAATAACAAAAGAAATGCTTCTAAAATTCTCTCTCAAAATAACTATAAGTTTGATGCATACAAGATTTTTTGGATGATTTTGAAGAAGGAATGGGCTCTATTTATAGGAAAAATAGAGAAATGGATGGTTGAGATTGAATAATCTCAACAAGGATCAGGATTGACGGGTTTGTGATCCATGTGAGGGCTTTCAATCCAATCCCAGGATGAAAAATTTCAACATGAGATGGCTTGAGAGGAGAAGGAAGAAGCATTAAAAGCTTGAGATGACATGAAGGCTACCTTGGGAGGTAAGGTTAGGCTTGAGTTAATGAATAAAGCTTTTATCCAATGAATAATACCTTTATCCAATGGACAAACTCTTGTGCAAGAGTTAATGGAGATAACCATGGTCAAAGAAATAAATGCTTGAAGAGACCCATGAGTTAAATGAGGGTTGAGTTAGAGGGAAAGTCTCTAACCTTGTGGGTGAGCTGAGTTTAACCATTAATGGTTATGTAAGAGCCATAAATTGTTATGTAATAACCATTAATGGTTTGGAAGACTTTGGGGGTTAACTTGTTGGAGAATAAAAGCCTTTAATGCTTTTCAAAGACTTTGGAGGCTTTGAGAAGTGACTTCTCTTTGCTTAGGAATGTGTCAATAATTAGGAGATGGATTAGGGTAATTTGGAATGGATTAGAAGAATCTCGAATTGGTTTAGGATGCAAGTGGGTTTGGTGGGTGAGAGAAAATAGGATTTTAATTAAAATCAAATTCATTTATTTCAACTAAAATTGTGCAACTTGCATTTGTAGGAGAATGCAAGTTGGGGGGGGAGAGTTTTAGAGATTTAAATAAATATTTATTTATTTATTTAAATGAGGAAAGGGGTCAAATTAAACAAATATGGTTTATTCATCTAATTGATTGTTAGAGTATGGTTTAATGAGTTAATTTAAATAAATTGAATAATTTATTTGGCTAATAGAAGAAGAAGTTTGGGATGAATTAATTAAATATTAATTAAATTAATTATTGACTAGTGGTTAAATAATCAAATAAATACCAAATATTCATTTAATTAAGTGGACAAATTTATGTGTCTACATTTGCCCCTCTTTGAGACGGTGCGGTTTATCGCGTTGTTTCAAAGAAATAAATATGGGTATAAGAAATATGCTCCGAAAATGTTAATTTAGTGGGTAGTATACCCCCTCAAGAGATGGGCTGAAAAATTTCAAAAAATCAAGCGATCTCTCGAAAAAGAGAAAGAAGGTGAGGGGAGGTAGAATAGAAGAATTTTAGAAATAATGGCAAAAAAATGGGAGAAGACGGAGTGAATACAGAGAAATGAAAAGCCTTGAAAGTATAGAGGGGTCATGGTGCAAATGTAGTGTTTGTGCTTTTGATTGATACTGTACAATTGATCAAAATTGGTTGAAAAATCTAGTGCAATCGGTTAAATTGCCCCGATTGAGTCAAAGCGTGACAACTGATGTCAGTTGTTCACTTGGACAGGATAAATTCTGAGTAAGTGAATCAAAGTGACCTGTTGTGACTTAGACAATTCATGTAATTGCTCGATGAAGTCAGGGTATTAGAAGTGAAATACTCATTGAGACTTAAACAATTGATGTAATTGTCTATTTCATTGTGTTTGATTGTTTGATCAATTGATAGTGTTTGCATTGTAGGTTGTTTGTGGCGTTTGCTGGACTTAGTGTACCCATTGAGACTAGGAAATTGATGTAAATGTTTTTTGTAGTCTAATATTTCCATTATTGATTACCTGTTGAGACCTAAAGATACTTGATCAAAAAATATCTATTGATAGTCTAGGTGTGCATGAGGCGATGTAACTGTGTAGACAAAGTAACTTGCTTTATTGGGTTGGTGGGAAGTGATGAAGGGATTATGATGATGACCTAGATGGGGAGGGTGAGGGGGCGGTTTCAGTGTTAGATAGAAGGTATGCAGGACCTAGGACTCATTCCTATGGAAGAAGATCGAAAAAGAGTGTATCCATTGTCATTACTATGTATGAATGATATGCAGCAATATGGATGTATGGATGGAATGCAACTGAATGCAATATATATAGATGAGATGAAATGATGATTCATAGATTATTCATAGTGCTTTATTTTCATCATCGAGAATGGTAGCATTGATCTTGGCCGAGGTAGCATGAACCAAGGTTGAGTGTTTCACCTGTAAGCAAGCATCATAGACAAGGAAAGTTCCCCTCCATTCTAGTTCATGTGCAAATGGTCAAGGTATACGTTGTATTCAGTAAGCCATAGTGATCCATGATTGTATTTTTGCATACAATCACATAGCTTAGTGAACTTCCCACATAGACACCATTAGTATATGCCCTAAAAATTCATTGGAACAATCCGCATACAACAAACAAAGAAAAAGATATCAGGAACCATCCCAACTTCTCTAATCACTTGTGGATATGTTGGAGTAGTGTAGGAACCTGATATAAATAAACAAATAACAAATCGACCAAGTACTTATCAACTACACAAAATTATCTTGTCAAAAAAATTGTTATCATGTCTTGTTTATGAGGAAGGATGCATCCTTGTGAAGATAGTTGTGTGTAGATGTTTTTATTGGTTGGATGTTTCGATAGGTGGTCATTGTTTGAGTAGTTCAAAAAAAATGTTTGTTTTTGTTTCGTTTGCGATGTGTATGTACAAGGAATAACTGTTGCCATTTTTGTGGTTTATGTTGTGATTGTCATTGATGGACACACACTTGTATTGAGATCCCATTTATATGTATGATCTTATGCTCAACTGGTATTTGTTCCAACCGGTATGTTGTATACTAGTCTCTAGACTAGTGGTGATTTTGTAGAATGTGTTTCCCGGTCTGAAGGGACATGTCGACCCCAAGCAGTTCACAGATCACAAGCGGTATGAGGGAGCAAAGCAGCGCAACACATTCTTACCAGTCGTTATTTTTGTCAAACTGGCAACTAGTATTTTGTATGAATCGGTGATACTCTGTGATGAGGTCCCAACCGACATTTTATGATGAGTTACCAATCCACCGATTGTTTGACGGTGCCAACACATTGATGGTGATTCCTGTGTCATGTTAATAAGTATGTCTAGGTTCATTGAACCTAGGAAATTGTAAAGAAATCCTATTGAACCGACATGAAATCAGATTCCTTTAAAAGGACATCATGTCTAGGGTTTTAGGTGGTTGCTGAAAGGGTTAATGTTGAGCTAGGGTTTAAGGTGGAAGTGGAGAATGATCTTATGTGAGAAGATCATGTTGTAACTATTAGAGAGAGAGAGAAGACTGAAGTAATGCTGGAATGTATTAGCTGTGAGCAATACTGGATCTAACCAAGCAGTTTGTGCTATTAGATAGATCAAACACTTGTTGATTACTCACATCTTTGACAAGTCTATAGCCCTTAACCGGGCAGGCCTCAAAGCCTTTGTAAAATCCTCTAACAAGGTGGTTCACATATGTGAATCTAAAATCCTCTAACAAGGTAGTCTTTAATCAGACTTATCTCCTAACAGAGGTTGAGATTCCTAATAGGATCTGTTCTAGTGAAGAACATTGTAAGACCTTAACCAGTCTGGTTTCTATTCTGCAGATAGTGACTTGTGAGTTCCATCTAACCGTGGTTTTTCCCAGTTGGGTTTCCACGTCAAATATCTAGTGTTATGGTTGTATTACTTTTGTGGGTGAATGTTTTATTCGCATTTTGGTTTGCATGTGTGGTAACCGGTTTGACTGTTAGACTACTTTACCGGTTTATCTTTAGACTGTGTACATGTTTTAGTGCAAAGATTTTTGGCATACTAATTCACCCCCCTCTTAGTATTCATCAATTGGTATCAGAGCCAACCTTTCTATAAGTTTAACCACTTGGAAAAAGATATGGGGGAATACACCTTGAGGGAAATTACTTAATGACTCACTAAGTCTGAGCAAGCCT
Organism: Cryptomeria japonica; assembly: GCF_030272615.1. Taxonomy (NCBI): domain Eukaryota; kingdom Viridiplantae; phylum Streptophyta; class Pinopsida; order Cupressales; family Cupressaceae; genus Cryptomeria; species Cryptomeria japonica. Next base: position 657,409,218 of record NC_081410.1, on the reverse strand, counting down.
ATGATGATCTTATGGTCAAATACAAGGCATCTCAAGCAAAAAGAAGAGAACATGCAAAGAGACTGATGGAAATATTTGAAAGTAGTTCTGAAGATGAAGCTAATATGGAAGCCATGATTGCTGAAGTGAATAAGTTGAATGATTCAAACTCCAATCTGAGAAAGGAATTGGAGGGACTGACTATTTGGTTTAGTCAAGAGCTTGAGAACCGGAGAAAAGCTGAAGATCAGATAAAGGATAGAGATCATGAGATCTCCAAGTTGAAACAAGAGACTAGTGCACTGACTGCTCGCCTTCATGAGAGCAAAATGGAAAAGGAAGACATGCAGGGAGAACTGAACATAGCCATCACTGAAAATGCAAGTCTAATGGAGACAAATATTGCTATTTCCAAAGAACTCTTTGAGTCAAAGGAAATACTTGCTAAGTTTGGCAAAAGTACTATCAAGCTAGAGCAAAAGCTTGAGTCATCTAGACCAGCAAAGAATACCAATGGTCTTGGTTTTTCTGGACATGAGGAAGGAGAATCCTCAGGAACAAATGCTGAAGCATCAAAGAAGCAACCGACACTCAAAGGAAAAGGTAACCAAAAATTCAAACTTGTTTGCTTTAACTATCTTAAAGAAGGACACATTGCCAATGTATGTAGGAGAAAAGCCTACAATAATTTTCCTTATTTCATCAACAATGTACCTAGATTCAATAAGTTCAATGGTCATTGTTATGCATGCAACAAGTTTGGGCATAGAGCATTTGAATGCAAGTCTGTAGTGGATAACACTGGAATATATCCTCAGAGGACCCAAGGAACTGGTCCTGAATCTTTTATGAACCGGAACCACAACCGGTTTAATGACTTCAATCATCAGTCAAGAAGCGGCGGTCATCAAGCGGCAACCGGATGGAGAGAAAGTTGTATGATCTGTCATGGTTATGGTCACACTGCTGCAACATGTAGAAAAAAGAATGGAAACATGTACAATGGACCTTGGAGAGCACCTGGAATTGCTTGCTATCACTGCAACAAACCAGGTCACATTGCAAGATTCTGCAGAAGCAGAAAAAGTATATCTGATGATATACCGGTCACTCAGGAAGGAGAAATAGATGTTGAAAAAGTTAAAGGAGACATTAAGAAAATATGGAGGAAGAAACCAATATTGTTGGAGGAGGCACCGGTTTCTGCACCTAGTGTGGAAATATCAGAACCGACAAACTAAGCCTCGAAGGCTTAGGGGGAGCAAACGGCGAAATGCTTTCGAACCCCTGGTTGACACCGGTAAAAGACCTTAACCGGTATGTGATACCTGTTGCTTGGTAGAAGACCGGAAATGTTAAAAAGGCAAATTACGGTTTACGCCCTAATAGAGTGATGTAGAGGTACGGTTCAAACAACTTGAAAATGCCTTCAAGTTACTCACTTTCTGCAATAAGTGACAATCCCCCTCACTTAGGAATCTCTCCAACCAGACCTCACACCTTTATGAGCATCATATCAATATCTCAACACATTAATTTTAATCCCCATAACCCACACTGAGACATTATGTAAAGGTTATCAAAATTGGCTATCAAACCCCATAGGCAAAAGTACTCAAAACTTGCTCAAGTTGCTCACCACTCCTCCCAATTGATTTTTAGGATTTCAAAGGTTCAAAATAGGTTTTACAAGCTCCAAATGCCACAAGAGATACAAAACAACCCTTTGGTTTGGTACCCCAAGACTCCAAGGCAACAAAGCCCAATTTGGCACTACAAGCCTACTAACCCACAAAACCAACTTTGTAGCATTACTCAAAAAATATACAAAGGAATATTAGTTTTTATTTGACACACCTTATACTCTACTATGGAAAACACTTTTCCCAAAGGGTCAGGTCTTGGAACATCCAATAAACCCTACTTCTAAGAAACCCTCATGTAGGACTAGAAGGGCTAAATAAGGCAGTTAATGAAGGAAGTACCCTTCAGAAATGCAACCATAGAAAAATGACAACTTGAGAACCTTGGGGAATCCAAATCCACACTAATTCCAAGGTTACAGACTCTGGTTTGCAACCCATCAAAAGTTATGGGGACTATTGTGTCTTTTTACCACTTTTGCATTGCTAGCCACATAGAGATGTCTGGCTTCTTTTAATTCATGCTCTTTCCAAAGACTTCCTCCAGGTCTGAAACAAAAAAAATTGTAAATTACAGCCCCAAATATTCCATCCAACCAAGTTTTAGATTTTTTCCATGGTTAAAATGGAAGAAAAGGGAAAAGAAAAGTGAAACCCTAGGTTTATGCCCTTTCACGGGCTGTCTTCACTAAAACTTCAATATCTCACTTATTTCTCCACTTACAATGCTCTAGTTTGACTCAAATGAAAGGTATCTCACCCCTCTAACTCACCATGGAATATTTTTCTAGTTTTTAGATCGTACAAACCTGTACCAACCAAAATAACAGCAAATGTGCAGGAAAATACAAAATTTTTTATTGCTTCAAATTATCAACTTTCACCATATCCAACCAACAACCCTCCAAATTGGTTTTTTGAGGCATTATATAGCCATCCCAATATGTTCCAACCAAAATCAGGTGGTTGTGAATGTTAGGAAATGATTTTAACAACTTTTCAAAAAGTTGTTCACCAATATTGACAACATTTTGTCAATTTTTGACAATTTTGTATTTTGCCGACAAACTATCTTCAAACACAAACCTAGGAGCCTAAAAATATTAGTTTGGACCTAATTGGAACAAAATACACTTGAATCACTAAATCCAAACATCTTAAGTCCTTTTGACCATAGTTGACCATAGGGTTTATAAAGCACCCTAGGCCAGTAGGCCTTACAAAAATGGACTATGAGGACTTTATTATCAAAACTAAACATGAACATGAGATTCTAAGATCCCTTACAACATCTTGAAACAAAAACATGAAATTCATTGAAGAGGAAATGATTAATTTTAGTCTTGTGCCCCTGCACCATACTCCCGGGGTGGGCTGATCTCATTTCCACATGAGATAAGTTGGTCCAATAAAGTACCATTCTTCAAAATCTCTGCCTCATCCATCCATACAACCTCTTCAATAGGGTTTCCTACCCATTTCACAAGGTATTGTTTGTACTCTTTGTTTCTAGTCTTCTTGATGACTTTCTCATCAATGATTTTCTCAAGTTTCTTTGGTGCATGATGAGGTATGGCAGCCATATCCTCTTGAACTTCTTCAATTTGAAAGTCCATACCTGCAACAACATTACCTTTATATGGTGTTATATGACATAAATTGAAAATAGGAGAAATACCAAGATTATGAGGAAGAGCAATCTCATAGGCATTCAACCCATGCTTCTTCAACACTTTGCAAGGACCCACTTTCTTCATGAGTAACTTAGTGTGCTTCCCTTTTGGTAATCTTTCCTTCCTCAAATACACCCACACCATATCATCCACTTGAAATTGGACATCTCTTCTCTTTTTATCAGCAATCTCCTTGTACTTTTGAGAACTTTTTTGGAGTGCCAACCGCACTTGATCATGGATCTCCTTCATGCTATCAGTAAATTGCTCTCCATGAGCACTAACCTGCCCATCTTGTGGAAGATCCCTGAACTCAAGAATGCCTCTTGGGTTTTGACCATACACAATCTGAAAAGGACTCTTACCTGTACTCCTATTCATTGAATCATTGAAAGCAAACTCAACCTGTGGAAGCACAACATCCCACTTCTCTCCATATTTCTTGGTCAAACATCTTAATAGGTTTCCCAAGGACCTATTAACAACTCCAGTCTGACCATCTGTTTGTGGATGGTAGGCTAAATTGAAATTCAAATTTGCTCCTAACCTTTTCCATAAGGTTCTCCAAAAATGGCCAATGAACTTTACATCCCTATCAGATACAATGGCTTGAGGAAGCCCATGAATTCTTACAATTTCTTTGAAAAACAAATTTGCTACATAGGTTGCATCACTAGTGGACTTACATGGCAAGAAATGTACCATCTTACTGAACCTATCTACAACAACAAAGATGCTATCAAATCCTTTTTGTGTCCTAGGCAGCCCCATTACAAAATCCATACTACAACTCTCCCAAGGCCTTGTAGGTATGGGTAATGGCTGATACAAACCAACATTGGTGGAAGTTCCCTTGGCCTTTTGACAAATGGTGCAAGTCTCCACAAATCTCCTTACATCAACCTGCATTTTAGGCCAAAAATAATGTCTTCTTACCTATTCAAGGGTTTTATCCAACCCAAAATGTCCAGTCATGCTGCCACAATGCTTTTCTTTCACAATATTTTCTCTCATAGAACACCTAGGAATGCACAATTGATGTCCTTTGAACAAAAAACCATCTTGGATCAAGTAATCAGCATATTCAACATGGTATGCCTTAGAAAAATCAGAACAAACTTTATAGATTTCATGAAAGTCTTCATCACCTTCATACATACCTTTCAAGGAGTCAATCCCCACACTTTGCAATTTCACCTCTTGTACTGTCAAGGATCTTCTACTCAAGGCATCTGCTACCTTGTTTGCAACTCCCTTTTTGTGTTTGATGGTAAAGGTATAGGCTTGGATAGATTCTAGCCACTTCATGTGCTTGTGACTCAACTTCTCCTGGTTGTTCCAGAAGCTAAGTGCCTGATTATCTGTAAATACAACAAAGTCTTTTGGAAGGAGGTAATGCCTCCATTTTTTCAAAGCTTGTACAAGTGCATACATTTCCAAATCATATGAGTAATACTTTCTCTTTGCCTCATTAAGTTTCTCACTAAAGAATGCAATGGGTCTACCCTCTTGACTCAAAATAGCCCGTATTGCAACATTAGATGCATCACCTTCAATAGTAAAAACCTTTTGAAAAACTGGAAAAGCAAGTATAGGCTGCTTTGCTACCTTTTGTTTGAGACTTTGAAAAGCCTCCTCCACCTCCTTGGTCCACACAAACTTGCACTTTTGTCCTACCTTGATTGTATCTAGGATAGGTGCACAAACTTGGCTAAAACCTCTTATAAACTTCTTGTAAAAGGAAGCCAAGCCATGGAAGCTTCTAACTTCAGTCATTGACCTTGGAGAAGGCCAATTCAAGATGCTCTCCACCTTCTCAGGATCCATCTTGACACTTCCACCTGAAACAATGAAACCAAGATACACCAACTCTTCCTGCATGAAAAGACACTTGTCTATATTGATTAGGAGCTTAGCCTCTTGCAATCTTTTAAGGACCAAATTCAAATGTTGCACATGTTCATCTCTATTCCTACTGAATACGTGAATATCATCCAAGTAAACAATGACAAATTTACCAAGAAAAGGTTTCAAGACCTCATTTATGAGTCTCATTAATGTACTAGGTGCATTGGACAAACCAAAGGGCATAACCCTCCATTCATAGAGGCCTTCATTAGTCTTGAATGTTGTCTTCCATTCATCTCCAGCCCTTATTCTGATTTGATGGTATCCACTCTTCAAATCCACCTTTGAATACCACCTTGCACCCCCTAGATGATCCAACAAGTCCTCAATCCTAGGCATAGGGAACCTATACCTAATAGTGATCCTGTTAATGGCCCTTGAGTCTATACATAACCTCCATGTACCTTCTTTCTTAGGTGCTAGCATGGCTGAAACAGCACATGGACTCATACTTTTAGAAATCAAACCCTTATCTAGCAGTTCCTGGATTTGTCTTGCCATTTCCTCATTCTGTTGGGGTGTTAACTTATAGGCAGCCTTATTGGGAAGTGTAGCCCCTGGAATCAGATCAATGTTATGGCTAATCTCTCTAATAGGAGGTAAGGAATCAGGTAACTCCTTGGTTACAATGTCTTTCTAGGTCTCAAGCAAATCAGCCACCTCCTTTGGTCCTACCCTCCTAGATTCTTCCTTCTTTTTGTGCACCTTCTTTTCTTCCTGTTTTGGCAACACAACCAAAGCATAACAAGGAGTATCCTCCTCTTTCAAGCATTCTAAAAACTCTTTCTCACTTACAAACATGATTTTAGAGTCTTTTGCTTCTTCACCATTATCAGGTAGGGGTAGTAAAGTTACCTTCTCACCTTTATACCAGATGGTGTGTGTGTTCTTCTCACCATCATGCCTTGACTTCATGTCATATTTCCATGGCCTTCCAAGCATAAAATGGCATGCATCCATGGGTACAATGTCACAAAGTACCTTGTCATTGTACTTGCCAATAGAAAACTCCACCCATGCTTGTTCTTCAATGATGGTTTGCTGCCCCTTTGTAAGCCATGATACCTTGTAGGGTCTTGGATGCTTAATCCTCTTCAATTTCAGTTTCTCTACTACCTCAATGAACAGAAAATTATCAGTAGAACCTGAATCAATCACCACACTACACACTTTGTCACCACTTCTACAAGTAGTCCTGAATAGTGCTTTCCTTTGGGGTGGCTCTGGTGGACTTGGTGCTGTTATCAAGGTCTTCCTCATCATCATGATTTCTCCTTGCTCAGGTTGTACAAAGGATCCATGAGAGTGAACACTATGGGTGTCCTCATCTCTCACCAAATTTTCTCTCCTTTCACCTTGATTGTTTGTCTTCTCAGGACACTTGGATGCAACATGTCCCATTTGATGACACCTATAGCACTTGATGCCTTCTAGGCCTCTTCCACCACTTCTTCCTCTAAAGATGCCTCTCTTTCCTCTGAAAGATCCTCTAGAGCTACCTTCCCCTTGTTCATTTCCTTGACTTGATTCACCAAGGTCTTTGGAACCTTGTCCTCTTCCTTGAGACATATTTCTGCCCCTATTTCCAAAGTCTTTTTGCCCTCTACCTCTTCCACCTTGATCACTCTTCCTCTTGAGTTTCTCCTCAACCTTCAAAGAAAGCTGAAAGCATTTTTGGACTGTGGGAGGGCTGCTTAGACCGAGTTCATCTTGAATGGTAATTCTCAACCCTTGCAAATATCTTGCAAGCTTCACACATTCAGGCTCCACTACCTTGGACTTCATCACCAATTTATGGAACTCTTGAGTATAATCTGAGACACTCATCTCCTTTTGTTTCAAACTCATTCTCCTCTTATGGAGTTGGACTTCATAATCATCAGGAACATATGCATCCCTGATCAATGCAACCATCTTCTTCCAAGTGGTCACTGGATTCTTCTTCTCCTTCACCCTATCATCTTGAGTGAAATTCCATCGTGTAAGGGCTGGTCCCTTCAACTTAGACTTAGAAATCTTAACTCTCTGACTTTCAGGTATGTCTTCACATTCAAAGAAGCTTGTGAGGGCATCAATCCAATCCACATCAGCATCTGGATTCAAGTTTCCATCATAGGAAGGTAGGTCCAACCTAACATCCATGGTCCTTCTCTCCATGGCCTTCAGGGTCTTCACAAGTAGTCTCTGATCAGAAGGCACTTCTTCTTCTTCATCCTGCTCAAGGGGTTCCTCATCACTCCCCTCTTCAACAACATCAGAGTTTCCACCACTTTTCTTACGAAGTTCCCCATTAAGTCTATCAACCTCCTTCTGCAAGGAATCAATCTTGTGAACCAAGTTTTGATCCTTGAAAAACTTCACTATCTGTGCATTAGTCATCCTTGAGGAAAACTCACCCTCTTCTTCTTCCCTTGACATGGCTAAACTGAAACAATCCTTCTCCTAAGGATCACACTTGCTCTGATACCAATTGATGTAGAGGTACAGTTCAAACAACTTGAAAATGCCTTCAAGTTACTCACTTTCTGCAATAAGCGACAATCCCCCTCACTTAGGAATCTCTCCAACTAGACCTCACACCTTTATGAGCATCATATCAATATCTCAACACATGAATTTTAATCCCCATAACCCACACTGAGACATTATGTAAAGGTTATCAAAATTGGCTATCAAACCCCACAGGCAAAAGTGCTCAAAACTTGCTCAAGTTGCTCACCACTCCTCCCAATTGATTTTTAGGCTTTCAAAGGTTCAAAATAGGTTTTAAAAGTTCCAAATACCACAAGAGATACAAAACAACCCTTTGGTTTGGTAACCCAAGACTCCAAGGCAACAAAGCCCAATTTGGCACTACAAGCCTACTAACCCACAAAACCAACTTTGTAGCATTACTCAAAAAATATCCAATGGACTATTAGTTTTTATTTGACACACCTTATACTCTACTATGGATAACACTTTTCCCAAAGGGGCAGGTCTTGGAACATCCAATAAACCCTACTTCTAAGAAACCCTCATGTAGGACTAGAAGGGCTAAATAAGGCAGTTAATGAAGGAAGTACCCTTCAGAAATGCAACCATAGAAAAATGACAACTTGAGCACCTTGGGGAATCCAAATCCACACCAATTACAAGTTATAGACTCTGGTTTGCAACCCATCAAAAGTTATGGGGACTGTTGTGTCTTTTTACCACTTTTGCATTGCCAGCCACATAGAGATGTCTGGCTTCTTTTAATTCATGCTCTTTCCAAACACTTCCTCCAGGTCTGAAACAAACAAAATCTTAAAGTAAAGCCCCAAATCTTCCATCCAACCAATTTTTAGATTTTTTCCATGGTTAAAATGGAAGAAAAGGGAAAAGAAAAGTGAAACCCTAGGTTTATGCCCTTTCACGGGCTGTCTTCACTAAAACTTCAATATCTCGCTTATTTCTCCACTTCCAATTCTCTAGTTGGACTCAAATGAAAGGTATCTCACCCCTCTAACTCACCATCAAAGAATTTTCTAGTTTTTAGATCATACAAGCCTGTACTAACCAAAATAACAGCGAATGTGTAGGAAAATACAAAATTTTTTATTGCTTCAAATTATCAACTTTCACCATATCCAACCAACAACCCTCCAAATTGGTTTGTTGAGGAATTATATAGTCATCCCAACATGTTCCAACCAAAATCAGGTGGTTGTGAATGCTAGGAAATGATTTTAACAACTTTTCAAAAAGTTGTTCACCAATATTGACAACATTTGGTCAATTTTTGATAATTTTGTATTTTGGCAACAAACTATCTTCAAACACAGACCTAGGAGCCTAAACATATTATTTTGGACCTAATTAGACCAAAATACACTTGAATCACTAAATCCACACATCCTAAGTCTTTTTGACCATAGTTGACCATAGGGTTTATAAAGCACCCTAGGCCAGTAGGCCTTACAAAATGGACTATGAGGACTTTATTATCAAAACTAAACATGAAAAGGGGATTCTAAGATCCCTTACAACACCTTGAAACAAAAACACAAAATTCATTGAAGAGGAAATGATTAATTTTAGTCTTGTTCCCCTTCACCATAGAGGAGCATTAATGACGGTAGGTGAGAGACATGTATAAATACAAATTTTCAAATCATTTCTCACTATCTGTTTTCGAGCAAAGAAATGTTTTTAAGTGCATAGCGAAGAAAAGGCGATTTGAGCTTAGATTTCAAGAAATTGGATAACCTTGAAAGAGATTCAAATTTAGTTTTCAAGTGGTAGTGGAGAACTCAAAGCGGTGATTTGGCATCTGATGGAGAGCGAAGTGAAGCAGAATCTGGAAGCCTTAAATTCGCGTTTGAAAGGTATTTTTCGTGTTCTTGAAATACTCTACAATGGCTTCTGCATCTCGTACCAGTTCGAGTACATCCATAGAGTCAGAAAGTTTTATTCAAAGGAAGGCCAAATATAATGCTTTATCACAAGTTCCAGCTGGAGTCATTGTCGAAGAAGGAATTTCTGATTATATTGATTGCAAAATAGAAGACCTAGGGTCTTTAGCCATTCATACTCAATTAGGTCTATTTTGTGGAAAGAACAAAAGGATCAAACCGGAACTTACTAGCCAAGAAGCAACAGCTTCAAATGGACTTACAGTCCTACTTGAGGACATTCAAGACTCCTTACGATTCCTTCGCAACATATGGGCAAACCATTCACTGGTTCCAGATCATGTCAGCCAAGATGGAGCAAGAGATCAGCACAAGGTCTAGGGATTTGTAGGAGCTTAAACTGGTATTACTTCCACGACTGCAAATTCTCTAGAAATGCTATCTGAACCTGGATGCCCTGACAGTCACACAAGAACTGAGCACAATAGATGCCATGGAGGAACAGGTATCACAAATGCAGACAGAGAAGGAAGTGGTGACCTCCCTACTTGAGTCCTGGTCTCTTTCCATGAAACAATTTTTGCAGGACTATAAAGCGGTTTTTGACAAGTATTATTCATTATTGTCATAAACTCTATTATATATATATGGAAACAGGTTTTTCAACGGTACTTTGTCATTGTTGGCAAAGGGGGAGAAGTATATTTGGTTTATGGTTTTAAATTTTGAAATTTTGATATATCAGGGGAGAAGTATATCAGGGGGAGAAGTATCTGTTTTGAAATTTTGATATATGCTGTGATATATGCTATATGCTATATGCTCTAATGATTATGCTCTAAATGTAAAATTGCTATACACTTTGTTGATTAAGGGATAGTGTATATGCTTAGGGGGAGCAATTTTGTTAATGGCATGTTTCTTGTTGTAAAACACTTGGATGTCAAAATTTTATTTTCCTAAGTGTTGCCATCAATGCCAAAGGGGGAGATTGTTGGCATTTTTGTGGTTTATGCTGTGATTGTCATTGATGGAAACACACTTGTATTGAGATCCCCTTTATATGTATGAGCTTATGCTCAACCGGTATTTGTTCCAACCGGTATGTTGTATACTAGTCTCTAGACTAGTGGTGATTTTGCAGAATGTGTTTCCCGGTCTAAAGCGGCATGTCGACCCCAAGCGGTTCGCAGATCACAAGTGGTACGAGGGAGCAAAGTGGCACAACACATTCTTACCAGTCTTCATTTTTGTCAAACCGACAATCGATATTTTGTATGAACCGGTAATACTCGGTGATGAGGTCCCAACCGACATTTTGTGATGAGTTACCAATCCACCGATTGTTTGACGGTGCCAACACATTGACGGTGATTCCTGTGTCATGTTACTAAGTATGTCTAGGTTCATTAAACCTAGGAAATTGTAAAGAAATCCTATTGGACGAACATGAAATCAAATTCCTTTAAAAGGACATCATGTCTAGGGTTTTAGGTGGTTGCTGAAAGGGTTAATGTTGAGCTAGGGTTTAAGGTGGAAGTGGAGAACGATCTTATCTGAGAAGATCAAGTTGTAACTATTAGAGAGAGAGAGAAGACTGAAGTAATGCTGGAATGCATTAGCTATGAGAAATACTGGATCCAACCAGGAAGTTTGTGTTATTAGATAGATCAAACACTTGTTGATTACTCACATCTTTGACAAGTCTGTAGCCCTTAACCGGGTAGGCCTCAAAGCCTTTGTAAAATCCTCTAACAAGGTGGTTCACATATGTGAATCTAAATCCTCTTACAAGGTAGTCTTTAATCGGACTTATCTCTTAACAGAGATTGAGATTCCTAACAGGATCTGTTCTGGTGAAGAACATTGTAAGACCTTAACCGGTCCGACCTTAACCGGTCTGGTTTCTATTTTGCAGATAGTGACTTGTAAGTTCCATCTCACCATGGTTTTTCCCAGTTGGGTTTCCATGTCAAATATCTAGTGTTATGGTTGTATTACTTTTGTGGGTGAATGTTTTATTCGCATTTTGGTTTGCATGTGTGGTAACCGGTTTGACTGTCAGACTACTTTACCGGTTTATCTTTAGACTGTGTAAGTGTTTTAGTGCAAAGATTTTTGGCATACTAATTCACCCCCCCCCCCCTCTTAGTATTCATCAATAACATATGGTGCAATGTTTTTGATTGTTTTTTGATGTTTTTGTCATGTTTTTGGATTTGTTGAATGTTTGTGAATGTTTTTGGTATTATCTTTAGGACATTTTTGAATGATTAACTCAATGAATCACAATTAATGTAGAATCCACTTCCATCAGTAGGTTAAGAGCATTGCCCCCAGTTAGATGTCGCTATGAAAGCAGTATGCAAGACACATGAAGTACTAACCCTGATTGCAGATCAATAACAAGCCATGGTTTGAATGATAGATGAATGAATGCAATGGATGTGATCACAACAAGTTTGAAAGACAATGGATCCATAGCCTTTACAAATGGTGCCTATTTACTAGGTTTTCACCAGCATACCTACCCAAGGTGCCACTGGAGTGGTTTTCACTATTTGGATGCATGATTTTTCTTTAGTATTTTCTTGATTTTTTTTGTATTTTTGTATTTTGTTCAGTACTATTTTCTGAATGTTTTTGGTATTTTCTGATATATTTGGAGGAGCCTAATGCTCTATACATCTTATGTATGAATTCGTTTGAGGTGCATGTTGTTTATCAGATCTGCGAGTGGTTCTCCTTTTGAAGTTGCCAACTGATATGCCCCAGACCCAAAAACAACAATGATGACATATGGACCCAACCAATTGGATTCAAACTTGCCCCGATGTTCTTTGTTTGGTTGGTTGTGAGGATTCTCCCTGAGAACAATATCTCCTACCTCAAATGTGTGAGGTTTGACCCAATGATTGTAGCTTCTTCTCATATGTTGTTGATAGGATTTTAGGTGGTTGTATGTAGCTTGTCGCCTTTCATCAAGCAGTTTAACCTCAATAGGCAAGATGGCTTCTGCTCCATAGACCAGTGAGTATGGGGTTGCACCTATAGGGGTTCGAATGCTAGTTCCATAGCCCATAGTGCTGGATTTAATTGAATGTGCCAATCACGACCAACATCATTGACTGTATTTTTGAGGATCCTCAATATATTCTTGTTTGATGCTTTTGCTTGACCATTGCCTTATGGATAATAGGGGGTGGAAAAATGGTGTTGGATATGAAACTTTTCATAGAGCTCATGCACATCTTGATTTTTGAAGGGGAGTCCATTATCTATGATGATGGACATGGGTACACCATACTGGTAGATGATATAATTGAGGATGAATGAGGCAATTTGCTTGTTGGTGACTTGGGTGAGTGGAACGGCTTCGATCCACTTTGTGAAGTATTATGTGGCGGTAATGATAAATTTATGATCATTGGATGAAGATGGATGGATTTTAACCACAAGGTCAAGTCCCCATTGACAAAAGGGTCATGGTGTTGTGATAGGTTGCAATTCATGTGCTGGGGAATGTATCAGGTCTCCGTGAACTTGGCACTTTTTGCACTTTCTGACAAAGATTGTGTGTTCGATTCACATCCGGTTCACCAAATGATGCATGCTAAAAAGGACACAAGAGAACATAAGTTCAAACATTAGTATGTTAGTGACACAAATAAAAGACAAACAAACCTATGATCCTAAACATGCATATCAAGAGAGATATAAAAAAAATAATAAGAAGCATACAAAAACAGAAAAGGGAAAGAAAAGATGCTCCTCACAATGCTGATAGTTGCTCCTCCCTTGTTCCTCTCCTCTCCAAGTTCCCAATGAGTGTAGCCCTCAGCTTTTTGCACTATCTATGGATGTCTTATGGAGATTCCATATTATGAAAATGAAAATAACTACTTATGCAAGTGTAAACAAGCTAATATGAGAAAGCACCTTGATTATTCTATGTTAATTTTAGCCAAAATAACAAAACAAATACTTCTGAAATGCTCTATCAAAATAAATATAAGTTTGATGCATACAAGATTTTTTGGATGCTTTTGAAGAAGGAATGGGCTCTATTTATAGGAAAAATAGAGAAATGGATGGTTGAGATTGAGTAATCTCAACAAGGGTCAGGATTGATGGGTTTGTGATCCATGTAAGGGATTTCAACCAAATCTCAGGATGACAAATGTCAACATGAGATGGCTTGAGAGGAGAAGGAAGAAGCATTAAATGCTTGAGATGACATGAAGGTTACCTTGGGAGGTAAGGTTAGGCTTGAGTTAATGAATAAAACTTTTATCCAATGAATAATACCTTTATCCAATGGACAAACTCTTGTGCAAGAGTGAATGGAGATAACCATAGTCAAAGAAATAAATGCTTGAAGAGACCCATGAGTTAAATGAGGGTTGAGTTAGAGGGAAAGTCTCTAACCATGTGGGTGAGTTGAGTTTAACCATTAACGACTATGTAAGAACCACAAATGGTTTTGTAAGAACCATAAATGGTTTTGTAAGAACCATAAATGGTTTTGTAAGAACCATTAATGGTTTGTAAGACTTTGGGGGTTAACTTGTTGGAGAATAAAAGCCTTTAATGTTTTTCAAAGACTTTGGAGGCTTTGAGAAGTGACTTCTCTTTGCTTAGGAATGTGACAATAATTAGGAGATAGATTAGGCTAATTTGGAATGGATTAGAAGAATCTAGAATGGTTTTAGGATGCAAGTGGGTTTGGTGGGTGAGAGAAAATAGGATTTTAATTAAAACAAAATTCATTTATTTCAACTAAAATTGTGCAACTTGCATTTGTAGGAGAATGCAAGTGGGGAGGGGGGTTAAGAGATTTAAATAAATATTTATTTATTTCTTTAAATGAGGAAAGGGGTTGAATTAAACAAATATGCTTTATTCATCTAATTGATTGTTAGAGTGTGGTTTGATGAATTAATTTAAATAAATTGAATAATTTATTTGGTTAATAGAAGAAGAGGTTCAGGATGAATTAATTAAATATTAATTTAATTAACTATTGATTAATTGTTAAATAATCAAATAAGCACTAAATATTCATTTAATTAAGTGGACAGATTTATGTGTCTACAATAAGCATATTATTAATATTTCCATTATCATAGATCAATCTTAGTAGCATGGTTATCATCATATAAGATCTTAATTGCATAGCATGTAGATCATTTCATCATAGAACTCATTCTTTGAGTTGTCATTCTGAAGGTTAATTTCTCAGTGATATGAGAGCAAAACCATGACTTGAGGAATCCATGGAGATAGAGAACAATGGAACTCCTTTGAAGGATTGTTTGTTTAATTAAGTTTATCGTTTAAATCCTTTTGTATATATTGTTTCATAGGTATGTTAGTTGCTTCATTTCTATTTGATTGATTAACCATAATTCTTGCATACAATTACAAGCCAATCAACATTGTTGATGGAAGAACACTCCACATGGGAAAGGTATGCTCCAAAACTGAACAAGACACCTTTGTAATTATTTGTCAAGAATATGTTGATATAGTTGCTTAGACTTATGAAGATATAAAGGGATTTGATCCTAGTTTAGCCTAACATACTATAAAATAAGACCCTAATGCTCAACTAGCTAGGAAAAAATGGAGGTTTGTCAATCACAAGATAGAGCCCTTAATGAGGAAAGAACTAACTAAACTCATACAGGCTAATATTATTTTTTCCTATCAAGCATTTTTCGTGTGTAGCTAACCTTGTCCTTGTAAGAAAGAAGAATGGGGATATCAGATTATGTGTAGACTTTAGGGATCTCAATAGAGCCTCTCTTAAAGGCCATTACCCACTACCATCCATGGAACAAATTCTATCCAAGGTTAGTGGCTCTGAAATATTTTCATTCTTCAATGGGTATTCAGGTTATAATCAAATTTTAGTCCAAAAATCAGACCGATATAAGACTGCATTCACTACTAAATGGGGCACTTATGTCTATTGCAAAATACCATTTGGTATAACCAATGCAAGGGCTACATTTCAAAGAGCAATGGATATGTCTTTTAAAGGTGTATTGGCAGAGTTTGTGCTAGTATATTTGCATGATGTAATAGTTTATTCAAAGCATGCAAGTGATCATTTTGATCATCTTAGACAAGCATTTGTATAATGTGGAGAATATGGTGTGTCTTTGAACCCAAGCAAGTGTGTGTTTATCAGTGATCAAGGAAAGTTATTGGGACACAATGTATCAAATGATGGTTTGGCCATAGATCTAGAAAGAGTGGAGGCCATTCTTTCTCTTTCTCTCCCTAGTCACAAGAAAGGATTGTAGATCTTCCATGGTAGAATCAAGTTTGTGACAAGGTTCATTCCCAACCTTACAGTCATGGTAAAGCCTCTCACAACAATGTTAAAGAAGAATTTTGTGTTCAGCTGCCCCAAGGATGGGAGATAGTTTTGCATAGATCAAGAAATAAATTGCATAGGCTCTCACTCTTGTCAATCCTAATTATGAAAAGGATTTCACCATCTATATCCTAGGAGAAGATTCAAGTAGATCAGTTATCCTGACATAGCTGAATGATGAGATTTTAGAGAAGCCTATTGCCTTTTTCAATGCAGAACTCAAAGAGTATGAACTCAAATATAGTTATATTGAGAAATAGGTCCTCACTGTCATAAGGGTATTAAAAATGCTCAAACATATGTTGTCCAACAATAGGATCCAATTTTAGTTCCTCACTCCAACGTTAAGGACTTCCTTTTGAACAAGGACATCAATGAAAAGAGAGCAGGATAGATCACAAAGGTCATAGAATATGACCTGGATATCAAGATCACTAAGCTTGTAAGAGGCAAGGGCCTATATGAGCAATTTATTTTATCATTTGAAACTCAACCAGTGGCTACAATTGTTCTACAAGAAGATGAACAATGAGCCAACAATGATGATAGGCATAGGCAAGTCAATTGGATGAAAGACATGATTACCTTGTTGAGGGAAGGTACATATCCTTAAGGTCTTGAAAGAACAAAAAGAAGACATTTTAGATTGTATTCTATTCCCTATGTTTTGGTGGATGGCATTCTTTTCAAGAAAGACCTTAATGATGTTTTACTAAGATGTATACAAGAACATTAGGTCAGCAAACTACTAGAATAAATTCAAGGTGACTCCTTAGGTGGGCATTTCTCTGCAAGGACCACCACCAAAAAGATAAAGAGGGTTGGATATTATTGGTTGACCCTACTCAAATATTCACATCAATGCGTGAGGAAATGTGACAAATATGCCTGTTTCTCAGGAAAACAAAGGCTAGTTGTTGTTCCTCTGCTTCCCACTGAAGTAAATCAGTCACTTGCACAATGGGGATTAGACTTGATTGGACCTACCAACCCTCCATCAAGTGTTAGTCATAAATAGATTTTGATAGCCATAGATTAATTTTCAAGGTGGACAGAGGCAGTAGTCTTAAGAGATGCCACTGACCCTTCAATCCTTGACTTTTTAGATGGTATTGTGACAAGCTTTGGTATCCCTTCCACCATAAATTTAGATAATGCAAAGGTATTCCTTGGAGCCCAAATTAGTTCATTGGTTTTTAAGCAAGGTATTTACCTAAATACCTCATCAAACTACTACCCTCAAGGCAATGGCTTGGTTGAGTGAAGCAGTCACTGCAGAGGAGGGACCTCAAGGAGATCAATCCCGACTGGCTTACATGAGTAAATACAATGGAAACACAAAGATATGATGGAGGAAATGTAAAATAGATTGATTTATTGCATGAAATTTAAATACATCTAACCGGTATCAACTAGGTTACAACATACCGGCTCACAGGCCTAGTAGAATAGGTCATAATCGAGACCTTGAATCGAAAGATATATGTTCTATGCACAATCTAGCTATCTGATTCTCTGATTGATTACCTTCTAATGTGTAATTACAAATATATATATTGATCCAAAGGATCCAAATGGCTCAAAAAGGATCAAAACCCGAAGAACAAGACCTAACGTGCAAAATAACAAGGTCGACCTCTGCCAAGAGATTCCTCTGGAACATCCAAAGGATGAAACATAGATCATAGGAAAAGGTTGGCCACATGCCAAGAAACATTGAGATCAATGACCAAGTCTCCACAAGCCTCAGAATGGGTTCTAGTAGATCACCAAAATAGGTCTTCGGCAACCGGGAACAAAGGCACAACCAGTAACAATAAACTATCATGGAAACCAGTAGCGATATCTTGCCGGAAAATGATCCAAATGTGATGCGGTCTAAAATAAATAAAGATGATCAAGTCTTCAAGTAGAATCCAACTCCACAAGATCCAGTGAACCAAAACTGGGACACCCAGAAAGGAAAACTAAAACTAGAAACAGAAAACAAAAAAGAAAGGAAAATGTTTTTGGGTGATTCAATATTGTTGTGAACCAAGGATGCTCCGGCATCAGACATACGGGGTTAATAAAAAAGTGATCCCCTCACTTTGTTGGGGTGAGAGGGAAACCAAGGCAATTAGTCTATCCAAGATGAATCTTCAATTAGTCTATCCTTCCACTTCACAAGATATTATTTATAGTAACTGTTTCAAGTACTATGCCCAATCCTATTGTCCAAAATATCTTCAATCTGATCTAGTTCCTTACGAGGTAACTATTTCTCAAAGTCCGCAACACTGTTCTCACTGAATTCTATATACGGTACTCATGAAGATCTTCAATGTTGAATATAGGTGAAATACTTAGACTATACGATAGCTCCACTTCATATGCATTTCTAGAACTGAACTTCCTCAAAATCTTACAGGGTCCAAACTTCTCCATCTGCAACTTGTTCTAAGTTCTAACCAGGAATCTCTCTTTTCTTAGATATACCATCACTACATCGTCAACTTGAAATTACTTATGTCTCCTTTTGTCATCTGCCTTCTCCTTATATTTGATGTTCATGTCTTCCAAATGTTGTTTAACCTAAATATGTAATGCTACTATGTGATCTGCAAAATCTTCTGCTTCTGAACTCTTCCAGTCTTCACTACTAGTGTCTCTCAACTCTGATATTCCTCTAGCATTCATTTCGGTAACAATCTCAAAATGTGTTCTTCTGGTAATTCTATTCACTAAATTGTTGTAGACAAACTCTGCTTGTGCAAGGATTAAATCCCAACTTTTGGTTTTATCTCCCACTAAACATCTCAACAAATTTATGAAACTCAAGTTAACAACTTATTTCTGTCCATCAGTTTGTGGATGTAAAGTAGAACTGAACTTCAAATATGTCTTCATCTTCTTCCAAATTGTTCTCCAAAAATAGCTAACAAACTTAGTGTCTCTGTCTGAAACTATGCTTTTAGGTAATCCATGCAATCTCACCACTTCCTTGAAAAATAGGTCTGCTACATGCAATGCATATGATGTCTTCTTACAAGGTATGAAATAAGCCATCTTCAAAAATCTATCCACTACCACAAATATAGAATCATTCCCTCTCGATGTTTTAGGCAATCCAAGTACAAAATCCATGCTTATATCCTCCCAAGGACTTATCGGTACTGTCAAAGGTTTATATAATCCCACATTTTGACTACTACCTTTTGTAACTTAACAAACTCTATAACTCTACACATATGTCTTAACATCCTTATGAATCTAGGGCCAAAAGGACTACTCACTTACCAATGCAACTATTTTGTCAATGCCAAAATGTCTAGCTAAACATCCACTGTGTTTCTCTTTTATCAGGTTCTCTCACATGGAACTCTTAGGTATCCACAACTGAATTCCTATGAATAACATTCCATCCTGAATGAAATAATCCAACCAATTGCTCCTATCAACCATAACCGGTTCTCTACATACTTTCCAAGGTTCTGCAAAATCCGGGTATTTGTCATACAAGGTCTTCAAATCTCCAAAACCTAATACTATCACTCTCATCTCTGTCAACAAATTCCTTCTCCTACTCAATGCATTAACAACTTTTTTAGATTTTCCACTTCTATGCTTTTACACAAAGATGTAACATTGCAATAATTCTACCCATCTCATATGTCTCTGATTCAACTTACTCTAACTATTCAAATACTACAAAGCTTGATGATTTGTATACAATGCAAACTCCTTAGGTAACAAGTAGTGTCTCCATTTCTTCAAGGCTTGAACTATGGTATAAAATTCCTGATCATACACTGAATATCTCTTCTAGGCATCATTTGGCTTCTCACTGAAATAGGCTACTGTTCTCCCTTCTTGACTCAAGACTGCTCCTATTGATGTTCTACTTGAAATACTTTATTGAAATCTGATAAAGCTAACACAGGCTGCTCAGTCACTTTCTGCTTCAACAATTCAAAACCTTTGTTTTCTCCAGTGGTCAACTTGAATTCCTTTTAATCTCCTCTCATGGTCTCAGTCATAGGGTTACAAACTGAACTGAAATTTCTGATAAACTTCCAATAAAAACTAGCCAATCCATGAAATGATCTTATTTCTCCAATGCTTTCCGGTGTAGGCCACTCAACAATGGCTTTCACTTTCTTAGGGTCCATATTCAAACCATCTCAGATATCACAAATCCTAGATAGACTAGCTCATCCTTCATGAAAGTACACTTCTTGATATTGATCAGCAACTTTTCTTCTCTCAACCTCTGTAAAACTTGTCTTAACTGCAACAAATGCTCCTCTTTCGTCTTACTAAAAATAAGAATGTCATCCAAATACACAATAACAAACTTACCCAATAATTTCTTCAATACCTCATTCATCAGCCTCATGAAAGTACTCGGTGAATTAGTAAATCCAAAAGGCATCACCAATCTTTCATACAGTCCTTCATTTGTCTTAAATGTTGTCTTCCACTCGTCACCTTCTCTGATCCTGATCTGATGATATCCACTCTTCAAATCTATATTTGTAAAGTAATTTTCTCCACTCAAATAGTCGATTATGTCATCCATCCTAGGGAAAGGAAACTGATATTTCACTATAATCTTATTTATCGCTCTTGAATTGATACAGATTCTCCACTCTCCATTATTCTTAGGTACTAATACTACTGGTATTGCACAAGGGATCAGACTCTCCCTGATGAAACCTTTCTTTAACATCTCCTACACTTGTCTATTCAGTTCTTCATTCTCTGTCGCTGTCAACCGGTGTGCAACTTTGTTAGGAAAACTAGCTCTAGGAACCAAGTCCATGCAATGACTAATACTTCTAACAGGTGGCAATCCATCAGGTACATTATCTAAAATTATGTCCTCATATTCTATGAGCAAATCTATTATCTTTTCTGGGTGTTCTCCTTCTAGTCCCGGTCTCTCAGTCTTCTTAGGAATCAAGGCAAAACACACATTCTCATGTCTCAGTCCATCCATGAATTTCCTTCCATCTAATAAATAGATTCTGACATTCTTCAAAGGTTCCTCCAAAGGTAACAAGGTTTACATCATCCCATTGGCCACAATAGTCTATGTATTCTTCCTCCCATCATGTATTGCCTGTCTATCAAACTGCCAAGGTCTACCCAACAAAAGATGACAAATATCCATAGGTATAATATCACACAAAAATCCATCATGATAATTCCCAATTTTTAATTTCACCAAACATTGTTCACTTACTAACAACTTATGTTCATCCCGAATCCATGCTATCTGGTAAGGCTTAGGGTGTTTCAATATCTCTAGTTTAAACTTATTCACCATATCCTTTGAAACAACATTATCTGAACTACCACTATCAATAACAACTTTACAACACTTACCGGATACCTTACATCTGGTCTTGAATAGTTTCTTCCTCTGCAAGGGCTCTTCATCTCCTCTGGTATGACACAAAGTACTCCTCATCATCAACAATTCAAAATGTTCTATTTTATTTTCTGATCCAGTGGGGTTTTCTTCCACCACTGCTGCTCTTCTGGTAGCTTCTATCTTCTTACATTTGAATGCATGGTGTCCTTCTCCTCCACACTTAAAGTAGGTTCCTCT
The DNA here is from genome assembly GCF_030272615.1 of Cryptomeria japonica. NCBI lineage: Eukaryota > Viridiplantae > Streptophyta > Pinopsida > Cupressales > Cupressaceae > Cryptomeria > Cryptomeria japonica. Next base: position 657,387,658 of record NC_081410.1, on the reverse strand, counting down.
GAATGTCCTCTTGTCTTGTCTTCCAAAGTTCTGATTCCAGTAACCATCAGGTTTTCTCCTCCAAAAGAAATTTCTATCATCCTTCCGGTATGAATTACCTTCTTTGCTCACTTCCGTGTCCTTGTTTTGATCTGTAGTAGTTCCTCTTCCTCTGGTATATCCTCTTCCTCCTTGAAATATTCCTTCAGTAAAACCTTCCACCTCTATCTCTATGTCTCTGCTCATGTCTTTTGTTCAATTTCTCTTCATCCTTTAGAGCATATTGGTAAGCCTCTTCAATACTTTCCAATTTGATCATATTGAGTTCATCTTGTATAGACATCTACAATCCATTCAAATATCTTGCAATTTGTTCAACTTCATCATCAACATGTCCAGACCTAATGTTCAACTTGTAAAATTCTTCGGTGTACTCCTTCTGTCTCAGATTATGAAATTTCCGGTATAAATCCACTTGATAATTCGCTGGCACAAACTTTGATTTCAACTTAGCAATCATCTGATCCCATGTCTTAATCTTCTCTTTACCTCTTCTCTGTCTATCAAACTGCAAATTCTCCCACCGAAGAGATGCATGACCTTTCAATCGGGTACAAGCATACTTCACCTTTCTCTCTTTTGCAGTGTTTTCAAAATCAAAATACTTCTCCATTTCTGAGATCCAATCTATCAATTCATCTGAATCTAACTTCCCATCATATTCTGGTGGGGTAAAATGAGGTTTAGTGTTCACCCTACTCAAAACCCTTAAAAACCTTTCTTCATCCGGATCAACCACCGGTGGGTGTGCTTGTTCTACCAAGGATTCTTCTCTTTCATCTTCACTTACATATTCAATATGTCGACCTTTTCTCTGGGTTTTCTCCATAGCTTCTAACCGGGCTGCTATTCCTCGCAACATCTCCATAACAAGAGGGTTTGCATTCCCACACGCTCCACCATTCCCAATTCCTCTTTGTGCCATCGATTCACGCTATTCCTCTACAATTGTAGTTCGGATCCACAATCCACCACCATACAACAAGAAATTCAAGACACACAACCTCCAAAACAAAACTTCGCTCTGATACCACTTGAAGTAGTCATCGGCGAGGAGGGACCTCAAGGAGATCAATCTTGACCAACCAACAAGAGTAAACACAAAGATATGATGGAGGCAATGCAGAACAAATTGATTTATTGCATGAAATTTGATTACATCTGACCGGTATCAACCAAGTTACAACATATCGGCTCATAGGCCTGGTAGAATAGGTCACAACTGGGACCTTGAATCGAAAGATCTATCTTTTATGCACACTCTAGCTATGTGATTCTCTAATTGATTACATTCTAATGTGTAATTGCAAATATATATATATATATATATATATATATATATATATATATATATATATATATATATATATATATATATATATATATATATATATATCAAAAGGATCTAGTCAGCCCAAAAGGGATCAAAACCCGAAGAACAAGACCTAACATGCAAAATAACAAGGTCGGCCTCCGCCAAGAGATTCCTTCGGAAAATACAAAGGATGAAATGTAGATTGTGGGAAAAGGTCGGCCACACCCCAAGAAACATCGAGATCAATGCCAAAGTCTTTGCAAGCCTCAGAATGGGTTCCAGTAGATCACCAAAATATGTCTCTGACAACCGGTAACAAAGGCACAATCGGTAACAAGAAACTGTCATGAAAACCGGTAGCAATATCTTTCCAGAAAATGATCCAAATGCGATGTGGTCTGGAATAAAGAAAGATGATCAATTCTTCAACTAGAATCCAACTCCATAGGATTCGGTAAGCCCAAACCGGCACACACAGAAAGGAAAACTGAAATTGCAAATAGAGAACAAAAAAGAAAGGAAAATATTTTTGGGTGATGCAAGATTGTTGTGACCTGGGGATGCTTCTGCATCATTCAGTTTTCTAACAAGAATCTCATTGGGATAATAAAAAGGACCATTGAAGACATCCATAATTCTTGGCATATCAGGTTGAATACAACATTATTGATGGAGGAGCATCCCCAGTTCACAACAATCTTGCATCAACCAAAAATATTTTCCTTTTTGTTTTGTTTTCTATTTGCAGTTTCAGTTTTCCTTTTGTGTGTCCCAGATTTGGCTCACTGGATCCTGTGGAGTTGGATTCTACTTGAAGACTTGACCACCTTTCTTTCTCTCAGACCACATCGTATTTGGATCACTTTCTGGCAAGATATCTCTACCGGTTTCCATGATAGTTTCTTCTTACCGGTTGTTCCTTTGTTACCGGTTGCCTGTGACCTATTATGGTGATCTACCGAAACCCATTATTAAGCTTGTAGAGCCTTGGACATTGATTTTGGTGTTCCTTGGCATGTGGCCGACCTTCTACATTTCATCCTTTGGATTTTTCAGAGGAATCTCTTGGCGGAGGCCAACCTTTGTTATTTTCATGTTAGGTCTTGTTCTTCAGGTTTTGATCCCTTTTGGGCCGACAGGATCCTTTAGATCGATATATATTTATGATTATGCTTTAGATTGTAATGAATTAGAGAATTAGATAGCTAGACTGTACATAAAAGATAGATATTTCAATTCAAGGTCCCGATTGTGACCTATTCTACGAGGCCTATGAGTTGGTATGTTGTAACTCGGTTGTTACCGATTGCATGTAATCAAATTTCCTGCAATTAATCAATCTGTTATGCATTGCCTCTATCACATCTTTGTGTTTTTGTTGTGTTTACTCTTGCTGGCTGGTCTAGATTGATATCTTTGAGGTCCCTCCTCACCGGCGACTTATTCAAGTGGTATCAGAGAAAAGTTTCATTTCAGAGGTTGCGTGTCCTGAATTTCTTGTTCTAGGGTGGCAGATTGCAGATTCGACTTGCAATTGTAGAGGACTAGCATGAATCGATGGCACGAAGAGGAACTAGGAATGGTGGAGCACGTGGGAATGCAGACCCTGATGTAATGGATATGTTCCAAGAAATAGTAGCCTGGTTAGAAGTCATGGAGATAGCCCAGAGAAGAGGCTGACATATTGAAGATGTAAGTGAAGATTAAGGAGAAGAAGCCCAGACAGAACAAGTAAACCTACCGGCGGTTGATCTGGATGAAGAAAGGTTTTTAAGAATTTTGAGTAGGGCAAACACTAAACCTCATTTTACCCTACCAGAGTATGATGGAAAGTTAGATTCAGATGAATTAATGGATTGGATGTTGGAAATGGAGAAGTATTTCAATTATTAAAACACTACAGAAGAGAGGAAGGTGAAATATGCTTGTACTCGGTTGAAAGGTCATGCATCTCTTTTGTGGGAGCATTTGTAAGTTGACAGATAGAGAAGAGGTAAAGAGAAGATCAAGACATGGGATAGGATGATTTCTAAGTTGAAATCAAAGTTTGTGTTGGTGAATTATCAAGTAGATTTGTTTTAGAAGTTGTATAATCTGAGACAGAAGGAATCTAGTGTGAAGGAGTACACCGAAGCATTTTACAAGTTGAACATTAGATCTAGACATGTTGATGATGAAGTTGAACAAATTAAAACATATTTGAATGGATTGTAGATGTCTATACAAGATGAAATTAGTATCATCAAATTGGAGAGTGTTGAAGAGGCTTACCAGTATACCCTAAAGGATGAAGATAAATTGAACAAAAGACATGATGGAAAATTGCCTCTAAAATGTTTCTCTTGCAATAAGATAGGACATTTTGCTTCTAGGTGCCCAAAAAGAATGTCTAAATATGATAGGAATAAAAAATATGATAACCATGATAGGAATGATAGATATGAGAAGCATGAAAAGTATGATAAACCTTACAAGTTTAACTAGAAGTATAAGCATTAGAAGAGTTATTATTATGTTGTTGATGAAGGTGTTATAGATGAAGAATCGAAAGGAGATGAAATTGTGTTTGTATGCGGGAAAATGCGGTGACCAAAATGAATAACTCAAGATCAAGATTACCAACATCAATCAATCATCAACCGGTTTGACTGTTATACCAACTTAATAGTAAACAACTTCAATCTTGTAAACATCAACAATGCTTAATCAAATATCAACATATTCATCTCTCATGCTTGTAATTATCATGCCTTATCAGAATAGTTAAGTAGTTAATCAAATCAACAAATAAGATCATAAACACAAAAGCATTCACCACTAGACACACATATTTATATGTGGAAAACCCAAATAGGTAAAAACCACGGTGAGATGAGAGTCACAAGGATAGTTATATGAACTCTTCTAAAGTTCACCCTATTAGGAGCCAAGCCTGTTAAAGCTTTACAATAAGTCCTATTAAGAACTAATTACGGTTAGGAATCACCCGATTAAAGGATTTACAAATATGCCTTGATGAAAAGCACAATACCCTATTAGGAGTAACCTTGCCAGAGGATTTGAGAATCCAAACTAATGGACCACCTTGTTAGAGGATTTAATAAGTAACCAAGCTTGTTAGAGCTTACCCGGTTAAGGGATTTTGATTTTTGCTGTAATTGTTAGAAAACAATAGGTTTTGTTGATCTGTCTAAATAGCACCACATCTGCTTGATCATATCCTTCTTGAGCTTCAATCTGCCTTTACACAAACTACATATCCATCCACCGGTTTGGCAACCACACACTCAATTAATTTCTACCAACTTTGCCAACACTTTTTACAAACAACTTCATCGACCTTAAATACAAATCAACTAGGTCGGTAACACAACAAAAACCTAATTCTGATCATCAAGATTACAAACAAGTTGGTACAATCTTGACTATTAGAAATCATAACAATCTCTTCACATTAATCAAGAAAATTCCAATTGCTCCATGATCATCGCTTCATCGGACTTGTAACTCATCACACGCTATGCATTTGATGCAATCCACTTTGCTCCTTTCCAAGATAACAAACGTGCCAAATCAATCTGAACTTATCCTCATACAATGATCACACGTGTCTCCATCATTACCGCTTAGCATAAACCAATAAACTTGATTGGTAAGGTTTTAACACAAAACAACTAGTATGGTTTACCAGTTTACATAACATAGAAATATTTAACCTTATACACCGGTTCAACTTACAAACTACCATATACCAGTTTACATCATCTTCCACAAACTTTATCATACCGGTTACTAGAAAAAGCAATATCAACAGTAACATTAGCAATATTATGAATATCATTCACCACTTCAATTGACATCAATGACAACATATCATTAATGCAATCTATATGCAAAATACCAAAAAACTAAAAAAACCAACATGCAGATCATATCCCATAGATACCCGTCATGTATGTTGCATTATGAGACAAAAATCCCTCAGTTATAAGATCTTCGAGCCTTCGAGGTAAGAGAGACTGGCATGCCTAAGAAGTGTGTGTCGTGGAGTGGAGCCAGTGCTTCTAGACTCTCTATCTGTCTGTCTTGCTTTGGTATTTTGCTGTGGGAGCCTCATTGAATGGTGTCCACTTTCCAGCCTAAGATTGTCTTCTATCTTTTTATGTATCATTGTATCAGACCAGTATTGAGTCAGTTATTTGGGCTAATTCAGGCCCTATCCTACGTATCTCTGAATTTTCTGAGATTGTTTGAAAACTAGTTCAGTCAGCTATCTTTACCTCCAAACAATTGTTCTCAGACTTGGAAAAACACAAAACTTGTCCTACACACAGAACTACTGAAAACAAAGTCCATTTTTTGAAACGTCAAAACTCAAAGGTTTATACACTTGAAAACAAGGGTCATTCCTTGTATAGTCTTTATTTATCATCCTCATATACATCCTTGTCTAGACCTCATATATGTTTGTCTTAGTCCATCATCAGTTGCATAATTATCTTAGAAATTCATACCCCAACACCCAAAACACAATCAGAGGATCAATTAAAATCAACCTCAACTCAAACAAGCTGGTTAAGTTCAATCAAACATTGTCACATTCAGAGAAATGGAGAAAACAACTTACATGTTGTGATCCTAGGTCCAAACCAATCAATAAAACATCATGGATTGGCATTATACATTTCGTAGGGAAGTTGAAGGATTCATCCCTTCCATTGCTATTCCATCGTCATCCATAGAAACCTTAGCTCAATAGATCAAGACTTTGCAACAAGTGATAGACACGACTAGTCCTAACAACCATAGGGGCTAGTTAAAAAAAATGATGAGAGACGTGATGACCATGAAGGAATCACTATCAAGTTAACCTTCTTCTTCTTGTGAGACCATTCAAACATGCCAATCTTCATTCTTCAAAAAAATTGTTCCTACCTCAGTTCAACCAACATTAGAGTCATGTAAATCTTCTTTTTCTTTCAACCCATTATATCAATCATACCAATCACATCAACCCAACATTCAAAGTACCTCTTTCAACCAAAATCAAACCCTATTCAACTAAAGTCCAAATCAAAATTCACATCAACCCAATATTCAAAGTACCTCTTTCAACCAAAATCAAACCCCATTCAACCAAAGTCCAAATCAAAATTCACAAGAGCCCAACATTCAAACCTCTTTCAACTAAAATAAAACCCCTTTCAACCAAAATCAAACCCCTTTCAACCAAGGTCCAAATCAAAATTCATTCAACCAAAATCAAACATCTTTCACCCAAAATCATACTCCTTTCAAGCAAAATCAAATCCATTTCAACCAAATCACAAATCAATGATATCCATCCACCATTTCATCATCCCCTAAAGTTACATAAGACCAATCCATACCATCTCTATCTAATAACACAACCTCCCATTGGCTATCCATTGTACAAATCAAATCTAATTCAAGTCATGATTCAGAGGATCTCATTCAAAATCCTTCTTCATCAGGCCAAAATGTTGAAACATTCCAACAATCTTCCATGCATTTTCAAACTCCTTCCCTATGTCAAGAGGATGATCCAAAATCAGAAGAAATGAGTCCTGAAATAAATAAAGATCAAGAACAAGCACTTCCATCCTACCCAATTTTTGATCAAGATCCCACCGACCAAAAATATTATGATGATCTCCTCACTCTTTTCTATTCCATTCATAATCAAACTCTTCCATCTCAAGAACAAAGTGTCATTTCAAGTCCCATCCAACATCCACCTCCTAAACAAGATCGAGGCATCCCTTCTATCCTTTCTAATAATCCCTTTCCAAGACAAGATCAAAGCATGCCTTTACCTTCATGTCCTAAACAAGATCCCATTATTTCTCCAAATCCTGATCAAGATCCCTCCATCCCTTCATCTCCATGTCATAATCCCCCATGTTCTTCACAATATTCCCTCTCAAATAAAATTTCCATTTCTCCTAATGTTCCCAATCCCTCTACACAAGTTGGTCCATGAACCACTTATCAATGAAATCACCAATCCAGATCATACTACACAGAGCAACTTGTCAACAATTGTATGTGAGTCTTCATCAAATGCTAATGTAGTGAAAAAAACAAGCATAATACCAACTAATGAGATCAACACCTAGTTGACTTCATCATCCTCTTCAAGTGTATCAATAAAAATAGGCATAACACCCGCTCATGTCATAACTTCGAAACCAAAATCAATTTGTCTCATACACACACACTTGATAGATTGGGGGCAAGAGGATCTACCATAATTGGATTTCTTTGAAAATGATAACGCTATAGCTGAATTCAAGGGTTCCAGAGCTAGCTTTCCCTTTGATGATCCACAAAATCCAAAAACTAAGGAAATCAACATTGGAAAAGCTGGACATGTACACTTAGCCGAGTCCTTATATCCTATTGGAAAAGACATCTTTATCTGACTCTTCAAACAAAGACCAATGAACTACCTACACCAAAATCCTTGATCCTATGAACAACATGCACCTTAAATGATATTATACCTAAGGGTTGGGTTAGTTTAGGTTTTACTTTCCGCATTTCATATCATTTTATTCAAATTACTGCATCGCATATAGTTTCTTTTTCAAATACATCGCTTTTGCAAAGTTTTTGCATTTTCATATAGCAACACCAATAAAACAAGACAACTGTCCAAGTTTGTCATCTGTTTCCATCTAAGAGAAACAAGGGCCATCTCCTTTCTTAGATATTCAGACATGAAGCCTTTGAGGATCTAAGGTCATTCATTTTCAACATTACCCTGTGACGACGCTTTACTTATGATTGGGTAGTGATTTCACTATTTGAGACTTGTTAACCCAAAATATATCAATTGCTATATCTCAAACATATTAAGAAAATCTCTAATTCATTCTAGACACCTAGTTCATCATATGACTAGTGAAAAATCTAAAATTCTACTTCAGCGCCGCTATAATTGTCACACCCAATTAGGTTTCATTACTTACAAAGTCAAGGCAAGAAAATAAAAAGAAAAAGAGCTATGCCAAATATTCATCTCAAGGCAAAAGAGCAATGATATATAACTAAAATATCACACATACAAAGTGCGACAAAAAGATTGACTATGGGAACATGCAAGTAACTCCATCAGGGCTATGAATGCCTGCTAGCAATGGAGCAATATTTGAGAAATTACAGTCTATAACCTCGTCGGAGCTCTAAAAGCTTGCTGGCAACAAGGCTCTATTTAGGGTGCTTTTGAAGTTAGGATAATCCATGTAGCTAGTCATATAGGATGCTAAGGATCTTTAGTGAATACAAGAGAGGGAATTAACTCATCTGCACACACATGGGCAAAAGAAGATCAAAGTTTCAAGAATCAATGGGGAAGTTTTCCATGTCTCCGTTTGTAAATCCTAGTCACTAAGTGTGTTAATTTGGATGTTCCAAGGAACCTTAGGGATCGATTGACCACTTATCTACTAAATGTTTTGTACCTCCATTTTCAATTGGTGTATTACAAAATGCCAAACAAACACAGTCATCCTTGTTCGTATAGGAAAGGCATCTTCATCATGCATATTTCATTAATATAGGTCATGTCAAAAATTCATTGTCTCCACATGCATTTTGCAGATCATCATGTCATATAGGTCTGCACACTAGGGGCATAACCAAAAAATAAATTCTAAAAATCATAAAAAGTCCTGAAAAATCCAAACAAAATCATAAAAAGTCCTGAAAAAATCAATCAAAAACATTCAAATATGTGAAAACTTAAAAATCCAAAAACATTGGAAAGAGTAGTGAAAATACCAAAAACATTTAGAAAATGTCCTTTGAAAATATCAAAAACATCCGGAAAATGTCCTGAAAAAATAAAAAATATTGAAATATCGATCCACATAATCCCAAAACATCGAAAAAGCTCTTGGAAAAGAACTAAACAATCAAAAATCAATTAAAAAACTTGCAATAAATTGTCTTGCAAGAATCAAATACCATAGCAGATATCCAACAAACGCTTCACACAAAGTTAACAAAGGATACGACTACCTAGTAAAACATCTGCAATGAACTGATTGAACTGTCTTATCAATCGTATCATATCCATATCAAGTGATCATTATCTTGTCTTAAATAGAAGAGGATACACTCGAAATTAGACAGGTCAGTCTTAAACAGGGTCCGCAACTTTCTGAGATCAGACATTATCAACCATCACATCAAGCAACTGAGAACGAAGGCACAAAGTCAGTATAGCTGCGGAATTTTGTCTGGGTTAGTCTTTATCTTTTATCATTTGGTGACAGATTATGTTCCTATGCTACTCAAGGATGTCTACAAGTGACTAGAGGAGCCATGATAGGCATTATCTTTTTCTTTGTTTGTTGTTTGTGGTGTGAACTGATGAAGTTCTAGGGAAATTGCTCTAGTGGGTGTCTGTAATAGGAGCATTCAGCTATTGAATGCCGCACATACCTCGACCCCTAGTGTATTTCCCAGAATGGAAGGGTTCACTCCTTGTCTACTACGTGTTTGTTTCTTCAATGAGATATCTTTACATCTTGGTTCCTTATACCTTGATGTGCTAAATTTTATTGTTCAATAATAAGGCTCAGTGATGAGTATATATTGCACAATAAAATAAATGATATAGATTCATGAATCAATCATTCTCATTTCATCTCATTTGCTTATTACTAGTTTGCTGATTATTTTTTCGTCATCTCTTTCTAAATCATTTTCTATCATCTAACATTATTTCATTCTAAGGTTCATTCTCTCGTATTCTATCTCAATATCTTCACATCACCTATCTCTATCTCTAATCAACTAACTATTCTTTCATCTCACATTCTTCTTTTTTTCGAGAGATTATTCATGTCTTTAATGCACAAACAATCTCTCAAGGGGGCATTACACCCTAAGCGTCATTGGAGCATAAATTTTTCATTTTCTTTGAAACAATGTCATTCCAGCATTGTCTCAAAGAGGGGCAAATGTAGACACCTAAAAATGTCTCATTGATCATGTGCTAATTATTCCTCTAATTGATTAAATAATTCTTTAATTATTTAAATAAATTAATTAATCTTATTTCCTCATCATCTTACTAATTATTCTATTTTCTTTCATCATTTAATCATTTTAACCATTTTCTAATGTTAATTAAATATTTATTATTTAATTAATTCTGATTAATTCCCCAATTTAAATAATCTTTATTATTTAGCTAAATTCTATTTTCAATTTCTATCTCTAATCAATTAATCATTCAACCCTCTTCTAAATATTAATTAAATATTTATTATTTAATTGTGATTTAATCCTTTAATTTAAATAATCTTTATTATTTAATTAAATTCCATTTCTAAAATAATTAAATAGTTTCTTTAAATTATTTAATTAGCTAATTAATTCTTCAATTCCAAATCCCCAAATTCTAATTTCATTTAATTTCAAATTCTTCTAATATCTTCCAAATTCAATTACATGTGCATGACTTCAAAAATCAAGTTGAAAACCAAAGTCAAGTTCTAAATATATTCAAATACTAAATTGAATTTAAAATAAATTCAATTATTTGAATTAAATTTCATGCAAAGATTAAATTGAAAATCTAAGTTAAAGTGCAAGCACATGCTAAATTAATTACTTCAATCAATTAATTAATTAAATCATTTTTCTCTCCAATCTCTATTTTCATCTTCTAGTTAGCTTTGTCATCCTCTCAATTATCCTCCAATCATTCTTTTTCTTCCTTCAGTTAACTTTTTCTCAATCAGATGACTCAATTAATCTGTTCAATCTATTCAGTTTCACCTCCAAATCAATAGTTCAACTATCAATTTTCATGTGAGCTCACCTGAGGTCCACGTCTTGATCAATTTGTTCCACCTTTCAATCAGTCCTCTCTAATAATCTATAAATTGAGCATTCAATCTCCATTTTTAACAATCACGAACTTTGAATCTTTGTGTCAATTGCAGGTTACCAATACAATATCTGAGAGCCACCATACCACAGAGAGGAGAAGAATAATGGAGGTTATACATAGTCAATGAATAGGGAGTTTTGATTGAATTACTTTATAATTCCTACTTTGATTTGATTGTCTGTTTGTTTGAATTCTTTGATTAGATAGGGATTCGTGATTTCCCTTTGAATTGTAATTGATGCTTTAAAGATGAATTCTTTTACATGCGACACTATTTCTATAAACATTGGGTAAAAAGAGTATTAATAGATGGAGGAGCTGGTCTCAAAATATGTACTCTAAAGCTTATCCGTGCATTGGGCTTCTCTGAGTAGTCTATTGATCCCAAAAATAAAATCACCATCAAAGCCTATGATGATAAAGAGAGATCATCCGAAGGAACTGTAATATTACCCATTCAGGTAGGTCATGTACAAAGAGATACCATGTGCCAAGTCATGGACATAGACTTGACATACAATATACTATTGGGTCATCCATGGATCCATGAAATGCAAGAGGTTCCTTCCATGTACCATCAATGTATCAAATTTCCCTACAATGGACAGGAAATTTTAATATCTGTAGATAATAACCGTTTTCAGTATTGCAATGCTATGGGGGCAGCTCAAGATAGCCTAGTTCTGCACAACAGGGAGGCTTAATATTCCTCAACATCCAACCATCAAGAAGAACTCAAGTCTCTATCCATAGACTTCAAGAAAAAGATGAAAATAAAGGACCAAGCCATGGGGGAGTAGTCTTTTGAACCCTTATGTCTATCTAAATTTCCAACTTCACCAAAATCTTATGGACAACATTCCACATCAAGACATTAGGCAACACAACCCATCACCAAGTTTGATGGTAGATTTATCCAACTAGGCACGCTCATTGACGAATCAGAAGATAAAGACATCCTTAGTTGGCTATACAAGGATGAAGAAGAAGTCAAAGCTGCTACCATAGAAGTGGTCGTACCAACAAAACAATATGGAAATGGGTTCCGGATCATGCAACAAATGGGATACAAAGGAAAAGGACCTATTTGCAAGCACCAAGAAGGCATCATAGAACCCCTGCAGCTTCCTTCACAATTTGCAAAATACAAATCATGACTTGGGTATGGCCAACACATCTTGCCTGTGCAGAAGCAAAAACATCATAAAAAACTTTAGTGTAGAGAAAAGAAAAAATATAAGGAAGACTCATGGCAAGAAGTACTGCACCAAGCAGATGAAAAGACAAGGAAGGAGCAAAAGCATCAATAAAATGAGAAATGACAAGAAGAGCTCACTATTCAAAAGAAGGAAGCTTCTTATAAAGTACATCATGTGCAAGAACCTAATCAAACCAAGGTGGAGCCACCACCTAAATTTCTACTCACAGAAGGGAATCAGAACAAGCTACTAAAATGGTGTCAATCATCAGTGATCTTTTCTCACCATACAACATACCTATCAGATACAACGAGGTAACTTGGGACAATGATTCTAAAACCGATTCCAATGAATATGAGGGATAGTTGTTCTGATGTTACTGAAGATATTGAGGTGGATACAATCCATGCATACACACCCCTTTCTCATGAGGGACAAGCCTGAAGATCTCAACCGCTTGAATTCAGATCGCAACATATCTATGAGGCTAGTGAGAACGAGCAATGATAATACAAACAAGGCAATATCAAGGAAAGTACCATCGAAGACCTCAAGAATATCATAGACCTCACCGATATCCCAAATGACTATAAGGATGACCCCATCATGACACTTACAATAGTTGATACTAACCCACCAAATGACTCCCTAACGCTCATATATCTTGATCTTATAGACTAGGAAGAACCCAAACATCATGATATACCAATATTCCCAAATGATGAATCCATTGTCCAATACCTATTCTTAGTCAACCCGGAAATGTGCTCCAGCAGTGAACAAAATAACAAAATCTACAATCAGGGGAGTGCCAAGTGTCACTTGAGAATACTAGATAAAATATTTCAATGATTGGATAAATTCAAGGTTAGATTAAATCCTAAGAAGTGTGTCTTCGGGGTCACATCCGACAAACTGTTGGGCTACATTGTATCAGAAAAGGGCATTGAAGAAGATCCAACAAAGGTACATGCTATCATGGAGATGCCACCTCCTAAAATATTAGCCAGTTATGATCTCTGTAAGGCAAGCTACAGTTCAGTCGAACAATAAGAATAATAACTGTAGTAAAAGTCTCAACCCGAAGATTGGACATTAACTCTATGAAGTTACTATTTCCATAGATGGTGTTCATTTGATTGTCAACCAAGGGACGTAATACTTGAAATGGGTCTGCACTATATATGCACTAAATTCCCGTGATAGCTACCCTGCATTACTGCAACAACTAACATCTATGTAGGAAAGGTAAGCAAGAATTGAGACAACTATATGGCTATAGGAAAAGCTCTGCATTAACATAAATTTCATTCAAGAAATACTATCTAAGTCCAAAGATGACAAACAGAAATTACTTTGCTTGCTTTGGCTGTGCAGGAACAGTCAATGGATCCGTTTCCAATGGCTGCAGGAACAGTCAATGCAAGAACGTCTACTGCAGCTAAAAAAGAAAAGTAATTTTAAAAAAGGCATAGGAACACTCACCAAGTGGGCCCCCTTAGATGAGTGCTTCCAGGCTTCCAAAAATAAATCTAAGTGCTCAGAATAACATATTTTTATTCATTATCCCTCAAAAGTCAATACATTATTCAGAATCAAAAGAAACTCAAAACATTGTCACTTTATTTCTAAATCTTTTGCTCTTTTTCTTTTCTTTTCTTTCTAACTTCTGAAAAGAGACAAAGATCCTTATTTAAAAGAAAATAGCTCTTTCCCGCAACATAGATCATGCCGATGAGAAGAGGAGGATAATATTCATGAAGGGAAACAGTCAGATTTAAGCCACTGATAATGTGGATCTAAACGAAACCACAACCATAACATAGCGTGGTGATATTTATAATACTAATGCCCACTTGACTTAGACATCAATGAGTATTGTGCACCTACTTCTCCTCTGTCATTCCTTATGCTCATCATCTTCTCCGCTGATTTGATCTTTCAGTCACCTCCTTGAATATCTCTTACTACAATTGGCGTGACAGAAGAGCTTTCACTGCAACATCATAATTATTCCTGCAATTCAAAAGAAAGAACATACAAGCACATACACATCTATTTTAATTAATCAAAACATCTATTAATTTCACACATGATATTGCCTAAGAAAATCCGTATGGAAACATGAATGAATCACACGACTACAGGAACAATTGACAAAGACAAAACATGATTTAATAGGTTCGACTTAATATGTGAAATACATATAGTCATCTTTTAATACATCATCACTATCCCATTATCAAAATATGAGAAAACATTCTGAGAATAGAAAGATGCTAATGTCTCAAATCATCATGCCCCCCAACTCAAGGTCTTGTTGATCCTCTAGCAAGAGGAAAATTCCTAATTCTGGCAATAACTCTTAAGTCACCAACAGTTCCTTGACCTGTTCCTCCTGAAGCTAAATTCTAATAAAACCCTTTCATCTTTTCTAGCTTGGACCATCTGGCCTCTTCTATAACTGCTTCATAGGGTTTGTCTGTAATCCTACATCCCAATAATGGCCACACGAGGATAGGGGCCTAAAAGATCAAAGGTAACTAGTTATGGTTTTTCATCCTGCCCAGTTGGATATATTTAGGGGCTCTTTGTATAGATGCATGACAATTTTGCAGTGAATGAGGTTCTCCCTATTTTAATTCTTCTAGTAAATTGTTCCAACATTGAGTCAGGCAGTCAATTGCAGTTGCACGTTCATTCTGAATTAAGTGTTCATATGCTTGGAATATTTCTTCCCTTATTGGCAATACTTCGCCCCTTACATCTGGCCTTGCCGATAACTTTTTCCAATCATAATAAATAACCCTTGGGTCTTTTCCTTCCTTCCTAAGTGGCAATGGACAATCAAATTCAATACTCTTATGTGTTTTGGCATGTGTTCCCATGCTGATCTCATTCTGAATCCATGACATTAAGGCTTTTATGTGGATATCACCAATGTATAGCAAGAGATTCCACTCACTGTCAGAAGTCACAACATAGTTATGCAAGTAGAGTTCAGAGAATAAATTTTTCATAGCTGCTGGAGAAGTCTGATAAGCATCATAAAATTCTTTAGGGGTGTCTAAAGAAGGGATAAGGTCCCTAATAATGCGGTTTAATTTAAAATTTAAATACCGCTGCTTTAAATGCAAAGCATAAACTCTTGGTGGTGCCCTACATTGCATTAAATCAGGGACCATATTGGTAATTGAATCAATTTTGGCTTCTAATTGTTCAATTTTATCATCCCTTCTTTCTGTTTCCCTCTGTTGCTTATCAATAATTCCCTGTAATCTAACCGTCTCTATCTCCCACTGCGTATAGAATGTTAATTCAATAGATAAACTAGTGAGAGATGATGGAGGTCTAATAGCTGTTACCTTAGGACGTAGAATTTCTTTAATAGGTTCCTCAAGGTTTTCTACCACATATGCCAGACTTGAAAGTCTATCAACGTCATGTTCCTCCTGGGTTTCAACCTCTGCTGGACTCTCTCGTTCCTCTTCTGATGCTTTGACTGAAATAATCTTTGTTGCATCACCTGCTGAACAAACTTTTTGGGTACTACTCCGAGTCCTTGCATAAACCTTTGGAGTGGTTGCAGGAACAGTTTCTACCAAAGGCTTTGTTGCAGGGGTATTTCCCTTCGGCCTACACCTCTTGGCTGCAAGAAAAACCTGCGTTGCCTGCGGCTGAATCATAGCTTCATCTTCTGCATTAATTACTTCTTATTCTTTCCCTTTTCTTTTAGAAGATGCCGCTCCTCTTTGGAAATAAGTGGAGGGCTGCTCAATATTTGTTTCCACCATCTCTTCCTCCATAATAGTCAAAGCTTCTTTGGTGACAAGAGATTCATTTCCTACAGAAATTATAGGAGAAGAGGGTCCTCCCGTATCCTCCTTTTGAACTGCTAACTCATCTGCAATAGGAGCATCCTCAACCCTAAACTGCAGTATGTCTTGAAATACCCCCCATGCCATCCGTCAAACATCCCTAAGAGAACATTCTACTAGCAATTTTATTAGACCATGATGACTGACAAAACAACTTCCATTCTTCTATGTTTCTTTGGCACTTGTGGAAATGAGATGGTATAAATTTTTTGGAACATTTACCCTCCGTCCATGCCGTAAATGACTAAGCAATTTGAAATGGGTTGAATGTAAATTTGAATACCTTCAATCACATGTAATGTACTTCATTATATAAAAGGCCACTTGGGGCCATTCTGCTGGAAGAGATACCCATATGGTTCCCTACTTATCCACCATTAGAGGTCCATCTGTGGGGTTCGTAAATTTTGCTCTAGCACTTCTTGCATCCTTTGATTTAGGAAACAACTCTCCTTCCTGCAACAACCCAGTAACTTTAGTTATTTGCTGCTCTGTAGCAATAACCCTTAATACTTTGACAATAGCTTCCCCTTGGTTGAATGAATGGATGAACTCAGAGACAATTTCTTCATTATAATCTATTATTTTCAGAAAGTAGTCAATCCAACCATGCAGCCGAAAAGAATGCCCACAAAGAGCATCCTGTAGCAATGCATCATGGATTACTGGTTCATGGCGGATAGGATCTCCACCCATGACTATCTCAGTTAATGAAACAATTTTTGTAGCAGAGAACGAGGAACTGAAATACTTCTAGACAGAAAGTTTTTTAGTGGCTAATCTTCGCCAATTGGCGAATTCTGCATGAATAGTGAGGAGCACAATCGTGCTCAAATCGCCCAGAATTTGAAGAACAATGCAAATATTTATAATCTGGTTTCGCCATTGACCACACACCGTCGATGTGCATGCCCATAATATTCGCTTGGAATCACTTGGACGTGGGTATTAGATCACCTCCGCTATTCGCCAACAATAGTAAAACGACCATGTACCCAGGACCTAATTCGCCAATGGTAAATTAAATGTTCATTGCACGCGTCGGCCAAATTTGCCAATATCAATTAAAACATTATAAGCATTCGAGGACCCATTTCGCCCTGCTTAAATTAAATGTTCATTGCAGACCCGCGCAATTCACCAAAAATGCAATTAAATTAAATGTTTATTGGCAATTGCGACACCCGGGCCCCGTGTAATTCGCCAAAAATGCAATCATGGATTGCTATAAATACACTATTTCTTACACTCTTTCTTACAATTTGTTTGTGTCTGATTAGTAAATTAGGAGCTCTCGACTCTCGATTCACATTCCGCAAATTGAGTTGGAAAGTTGAAGTTCATTGTAGGGCGGAGAGCCAGAGTTACAATCCTGCAACATAGGCCCAAGCATTCATTTCTAAAACAAATTAGACTAGAATTTGGAAACTTTCTTGAGGTTGTTTGTAACCCAGTATAATGTTAGAGATTTTCCATATGATAGGGCACTGGCAATCTGGGATTCCATGCATGAAAGATGAGGGGTGTGCAACACTTTAAAAGCTAGTGGTGCTACTGCTAGTGCTAGTGCTGAGACAAATGAATATGATGGATCGCAAACTCAGAGTCGGCATAAAGACAAACACATTTTTGAATACCCGACTCAGAATGAAGATGAACCTGTTAGTACTAGTCAGTTTTTGGATCTTGAGTCCATTTGGGATATAGAAGCCTCAGACAATCAGACTGAGTCACTGAAGTGAATTAGCAATCAGTTTATAGGTATTTATAATTATACTACAGTTCTTGAGTCATATTACAATTTCAATTTGCAAAATTGCAATACTATAGTTGTCATTGATGGTTTTTGATATTGTATTCCTTGAATTTGTCAATCAGAAGTAGAACAGATACTTATTTCATATTTTTAATTGTGAATTTGAATTATTACTAAACAATTGAATTATTAGTAAATTGGTATTTGGTTCCACATTATGTTGAACATGAAATACAACAATTTGTGTCACAAGATCCATAAAATTATTCATATTGCATAACTGTTACTGCTAGAACCTTTCTACTGTTCTACATTAAATGCTTAAAATGATGTTCATGGCAATTAGGGTTTTGTGTTTGTTTTTTTGTCTTAGTTGGCTAGTAAACCAAAGTTGTCGTGCGTTGAAAATCTAAGTTTTCCTCTCTTTATTTGTCCATGTCAACGTCAAGTGTGGTGAAACGGTTGGTCAGACATGTTTAATGTTTCATCTCTAACTCACAAATAAATTTCATGTTTAACAATTTAAGTGGCGAGTTAGAGAGTGTTGGTTTGGGTTTAAATCATGAGGTCTCTAGTTTTTTGAGTGTTAGCACTTTATGTTAGTGAGGTGGAGATTGTTAATGAAACCGCTTTGGTCGCAAGGTCTCAAATTGGTTTGATGCCATGCATTATAGCCGTGAGAGTTAGCGAGTAAGTACTAAGTCATTAATGGTCTGTGTGCCACTGCTCGTGCATGTTTATGATGGTAATTAACATAAGACATCGATAAATAGTTTTTTAGATTTTATGGTTATCGCTACCTCGCAGGTCCTTTATCATCAAGTCAGTTTAAGTTGCGAGCTTGCGAGTACTGGAAGATTTTAGTTGTCGCTACCTCACAACATGTTTTGCACTTGACCATTTTATGTGTTGACATATGGACACTCCAATGAGACATTATGTGTGATTGAAGGTTTTGTCATTGATGGCAACCTTGCAATCCTATGGCACCGACAAGACATTATACCAGCAAAGCATTACTTAGGCAACCTTGCAATCCTATGGCTCCAGCAAGACATTATACCGGCAAAGAATTACTCAGGCAACCTTGTAATCCTATGGCACCAGCAAGACATTATACTGGCAAAGCATTACTCAAATAGAATAGTGCTCCGGCATCAACAAAATCAATCTACACCGGCATCGGCACAGAAGATGTACACCGACACAGAAGGAAATATGTATACCAGCATAGAGGCTGACAGGATTTTTGATATGTAATATTTTGTTTATCATTGTAAGCCGACTTGGAAAAATTGTAAAATGACTCTTGTATATAAAAAAGATCATTGTAGGCATTTGTAGGATATGGATAGAATGCAATAAATAAATTATAAGGCAGACCTAATGTGCGAATTGTAGGTCAAGGGTATATGTAAAGAACAGAGCAAGAACTGGTACTGAATCTAGCATTGAAGATGCTATTGTAAAGCAGTACAGAATATTGGATTTGTGTAAATCCTCATTGTAAGTCAGTGTGACTTCTTATTGAGCAGTGAGCTCTAGGCAGTTGGCCTTCCTGTATGTGCAGGCCCCTATTGTAAGTAATATTCTCTTATTGGCCAATAAGTGAATATTGTGGGTCACAAATACCACAGAGGTTTTTCCCACACCGGGTTTCCTTGTTAAACATCTTGTGTTATGGTGTTCTTTTCATGTGGATGCTTTTGATTTTGTTATTTGCATTAATTCTTGCATACCGGTATACTGTTACTTTATATTCTGCACAATCAGTTTTAAGAAAATTTCATAACCGGTCAGATACTGATTCACCCCCCCCTCTCAGTATCTGTGGGAACCCTAACAATTGGTATCAGAGCCTGGTCCTCTATTTTGAAAAGCCTAACAGCTTGAGGAAGATCTTGACACCGGTAAAGATGGAAAATCTGATGAAGCAAATTGAAGGAGCTCTTACTGACTATGATGCAAAGAAGTTGAAAAATATCAAATTAGAAGATGATTTAAAAGCAGCTTAGGACATTATTTAGGCACTTCAAGAAAATCTTACTGTTACAAGAAACAAGAGAAGAGAACTTTGTGAAAAATTGCAAAATGAAAATGATGAAAAGGAATCACTAAATGATATGATAAGTAAATTGAAACAAGAGATCATGAGAACAAAAAATGAAATGCAGGATATGACTATGAGATTCTACAAAGAGATTGAGGACAGAAAGAGGAATGAAGAAGAATTGACCAGAAGACTAAGTGATGCAGCAAATGAGAACACAAGACTTAGCTATGAAAATGATATGTTGAAGATAGATCTGATGCATACTCAAAATGACTTGAATGAACTAATGAGACAAAAAGAGATCTTGGAAAGGGAATTGGAAACTGCAAATCTACACAAAGAAAAATTCAAGAAAAGCTCAGAAGAACTTGGTACCTTATTGAAGAATCAAAAACCCAAAGGTGACACTTCTGGAGTTGGATTTGAAGTTGGAGAAAGCTTCGGTACTGCAAATACCGAGGATCAAAGCAAATCGGTAAGACCCTCTAATACTTATAAATTCAATGGAAAATGCTTTAATTGTAATAAATATGGTCATAGGGAAAATTATTGTAGATCTAGGAATTATCAGAACATCAATCCTCCCACCGGTCAATGCACCAAATGCAACAAAATTGGTCATAACTCTGAAAATTGCAGAATGAATGTAAGATGTTATGTTTGTGGAAGATTTGGTCATTTATCAAATAAATGCAGAACACAAACTGGTATAGGTTATGGGAAAGCTATTCAGAAAAATAATGTAATTTGTTATGCATGTAACAAGATTGGTCATATTGCTAAATTCTGTAGAAGTAAAGGTACACTGGTAGATAACAAAAGTACTAGCTTGAAAGGTAAAGAAAAGGTTGAAGAGGTTAAGAAAGAATTTTCAAAGCAATGGATTAGAAAAGGTGATCTAAATATTGGGGTTACTCCTCCACCGATAGAACCAACAAATACTTCACCGACAGGACAATGTGATGCTCCACCGGTAGGATAGAGCAATGCTCCATCAGCAGGATGTTCTTCATCAAATTGAAGAAAATTATCTTGAGGGTTTGGAAATTTAATGACACATGTGCTATTATTCCCTCGGTTAGAGAAAAGAAGTTGAAAATCCTTCATTACCGGCAAATAAAGCTGAGTTAATACATTGCCGGCAAACAATTAATGTGGTAGGTGGCAGAAAAGACTTTATAAAATAAGGTTTTTGGTTCCATTTCATTTCACCATGAATTCAAACCTTCAGAGAGCGCGAAGATTTCTGAGCTAAGGCATTCTGAGCAAAGAGGCAAAGCACTTCAACAATCAATCCATCCAAAGGCAGAAAAAGGTATTTATCATCATGGCATCCTCCTCTGCACCTAAATTCATAGCAAACCCTACAGTAGTCGAGGTTATAAAATGACCTAGGCCTGTGTTTGAGCTAGTTCCCGAGGTAGCTAAGAAAGATGACAACACAGGTGCTTTTTCCCAAATTCCAAAGGGTGTTGTTTATGCAGAAGACCCTAGAATGTATATTCATTGCAACATAGAAGAATTAGGTGATGAAGAAATAAAAAACATGTATAAATCTGTTATATGTGACAATGCCGAAAATGTGAAACCTGAACATAAAATTGTTGAAACCCTAGGATTCACTGAAATCCTCTGCATTCCTGAATTTCCCAAGGAAGTGGTTAGGATAGTTCTAAGCAGGGTACATGGATCATTCTTTTGGCTTGATTCGGTTCACAAAATTACTAAGGTAGCTGTGAAAGCAGTAACAGGGTTACCTTCCACCGGTACCAGACCCGACAAAACCAAGAAGGTCTCTAATGACCTAGTAATGAAATTAACTGGTGCAACATCCGACAAAAGATCATTGAGGGTTAATGATGTGACCGATACAAATGTGAGATTCATTAGCATGATTCTAGGTTACAAAGCAACTCATGCAAATAGGCTTAACTCTGTTTCCAGTTTATGCATAAAGAGTGCTCATGACATGGTTAAGGACAATGTGAAAATTGATATCTGTGAATGGTTAAAAGATGAGTTAATTGACAACTTAGCAAAAATCAAGAATGATAAGAAAGGAACCTTTAGAGTTGGAAATTTGCTTGTATGCTTAATGCTACATATAACCAAACAGGCTCCCGGTATAGGCAACAAGGATTTTGGATTTGACATACCAGTAGGAAAACAATTGTCTGACTTATTCAACAACATGGGTGAAAACAAAGAAAAGAATATCCATGAGTATTTTCAAGCACTAAAGGTCAAAATGAATAAGAGGATCAGACTATCACAGGAAATCATCAACAAATATAAGGATGACATATGTTTTGTAATAAAAAAGGATGAGATCTGGATGGAAGCAGTCATCCCAAGAACAATCTGGGTTATAGAAATGGGGTATGAAACAGATGACCACATAGTGGAAACTTATGCCAAAGCACTTCTGGAAGCCCCCAATGAACCAAAGGAAGAAGTATTTGGTAGTATTGAGCACATTGAAAGTCAAATTCAATCTAAAAAGAGAGTAAAGAAAGTTGAGGCATTTGTGAGGAAAGGAAGCAGGCAAGCAAAAGCCTTAAAAGATGATGTACTAAAGAAAACTGGCATAACAGAAGAAGAGTTGGCAGCCCAACAGCCTGAAACTCATATATCACCAGTAGATACCTCCTCAGAAGGAGATATGCCAGCAACTTTCAAAAGAGTTGCTAGGAAAAGAGACCCCTCACCGGTATCCACTCCTTCACCTAGAAGGACAAGATAGAAGCAACAAGCTGTAAGGTCTCCAGTCAAGAAAGCCACACCTAAGAAAAAGCTGACCCCCAAAAAGAAGAAGAAGATAAGCATTGACTTGGCCCCTTTTGACATATTACTGAATGAAATCATAGGGGAAGGTAAATTGAAAAACATAGGGAAAATCTATGACACCCTATCAGAAGATGAGAAAGGACAAGTTTAGGAAAGTGCTATACTACACATGGACATGTATAAAAAGTTTTTGATGCAATTCCTAAATGAAATTCCTGATGAATTATATAAAAGACTTGAGGCCAGAAGGCAAGAAATAATTGAGTTGGACAAGAAAATTAAAATAGAAAAATTACTTGCAGTATACCCGGTCAACTCACCTAAGGAAATTGATGATTTGATAGCTCAGGCCAACCGGACAGTCTTTTCCACTACACACCGGCAAATATCATTAATGGAAGGTAGAGTTACTGAAGTTTCAACTAAAATAGAAGATGGTTGGGATAGATTTTTTATTGAAAAAAGAAAAACAAGAAGAATATATGAATCCCAAGCCCATTCTGTTATTTTAAAAGGACAAAAGGAAAGGTAAAGTCGGTGGACTGTCAAGTATCAAGATTAGAGACAACTTACCCCCACCTCCTTTAAATACTCCACCGGTAAAAACAACTGCAGAAGATCAATCGGCAGCTGAGAGCATGGACACAGAGGATAACAATCCTAATCCTGAAGTCCTATATACTGTAAATGTTGATACTCAAAAAATCAACATAGTGGTAGATAAGGATACCACAAATAAATCTGATAATAAAGAGCAACCAGCAACAGAAAACCAAGAGCAACTGGCAGCAGATTCAGAGAAAAAGATGGAATCTGGAACACAAACAGAGCAACCAATAGAGCTAAAGGCTCCAGAACATATGCCACCGGTAAGAAAAGATGCAGAGAAAACTATGCTTAAAGAGATGGAGACACAAACAGACCTACCAGAGGTTAATACCAGCATGGTCCCTTCCACCGACACTCAGTTTACTGGGTCACCATCAAATGTAATAGAGGTATTGCTCGATTCTATCAAGAAAATAACTGATTATAGCTCACAAGCCTATAAAGCAATAGATGATTCAATTCCAGTTTTGAAATTAATAGCTCCAAATTGTAATATAGCCAACAAAGATTCTTTAGGTCAGTTGGATACACTTTCTAAATATATTTCTGGAAATTTTGAGCAAACAAAGGTAGAAACTGTAAAGGAAAGTGTAGAAAAAGAGAAACATAAATTCTTTGAGGAAGGAATAAAGAAGTGTAACAAGGAATTTGACACACTTCTACTGGAATTGTGCAATTTATTGAAAGAGCACAAAACTTTGTATAAAGACACTTGTAAGATAAACTTTTTGACCATGGATGTAGACAAAAAGATGAGCAAGGTACAGGAAGAGATCAATAAACTTGCTGATAATTTTGTTAACTCACCCGATACATTATCAGTTTCTGAGGAAAAGATAACAAATTTTGAGGAAGAATTGCTCAAATTAGAAAGAGAAAAAGAGAAAATAATAAACAAGGCAAAATTTTTGAGATCTAAACTAAGTCCAAGATTGGACTATTTAGCATCTCTGCGTAAGGAAATCTCAGAGGCACTAACACAGGGTAGCAAAACACCGACAGAGCACTTGCAGCATCTCACCGGTACAGTACATAGAACTGAGATAGCAATAAAGGAGAGCAAGAAGTTTATGAATGGTATAAACTTAATTTTGTGAGATATTCTTCAGATAATAACTACCCAACTACAAGGTTGAGGTTATGAATTGGTACAACTACAAATCTACTAACCTTTGTCATTGATGCCAAAGGGGGAGTAGTAGATGAGAAAATTCAAAACACTGGGATCACATGCTCAGGGGGAGCCCTCATATTTTTGGTAACATTTTTTTGGTGTACACATTTTTAGATATCTTTTTGAAATTTCTCATGGGTGTTGCCATCAATGCCAAAGGGGGAGATTGTTGACATATGGACACTCCAATGAGACATTGTGTGTGATTGAAGGTTTTGTCATTGATGGCAACCTTGCAATCCTATGGCACCGACAAGACATTATATCGGCAAAGCATTACTCAGGCAACCTTGCAATCCTATGGCACCAGCAAGACATTATACCGGCAAAGCATTACTCAGGAAACCTTGCAATCCTATGGCACCGACAAGACATTATACTGGCAAAGCATTACTCAAACAGAATAGTGCTCTGGCATCAACAAAAGCAATCTACATCAGCACCAGCACAGAAGATGTACACCGGCACATAAGGAAATATGTATACCGGCACAGAGGCCGACAAGATTTTTGATATGTAATATTTTGTTTATCATTGTAAGCCGACTTGGAAAAATTGTAAAATGACTCTTGTATATAAAAGAGATCATTGTAGGCATTTGTAGGATATGGATAGAATGCAATAAATAAATTATAAGGCAGACCTAATGTGTGAATTGTAGGTCAAGGGTATATGTAAAGAACAGAGCAAGAACCGGTACTGAATTTGGCATTGAAGATGCTATTGTAAAGTAGTATAGAATATTGGATTTGTGTAAATCCTCATTGTAAGTCAGTGCGACTTCTTATTGAGTAGTGAGCTCTAGGCAGTTGGCCTTCTTGCATGTGCAGGCCCCTATTGTAAGTAATATTCTCTTATTGGCCAGTAAGTGAATATTGTGGGTCACAAATCCCACCGAGGTTTTTCCCACACTGGGTTTCCTCGTTAAACATCTTGTGTTATGGTGTTCTTTTCATGTGGATGCTTTTGATTTTATTATTTGCATTAATTCTTGCATACCAGTATACTGTTACTTTATATTCTGCACATTCAGTTTTAAGAAAATTTCATAACCGGTCAGATACTGATTCACCCCCCCCTCTCAGTATCTATGGGAACCCTAACATTATGTTGTGAGGTTGCGACAGGGTGTGATTTTATGTTGTCGCACAATCGCGAGGTGTTCGTGGTTAAGTCATTTGAATTTGTGATCATGCGATGTAGTTGGTATTGCAACTTAGTTGGTTTCGTTGCTTGCTCGCAGGTTTTGAAGTTGTTTAGCATTTTAAGTTGCGATCTGGCGATAGGTAAGTTTTGGTCTAATTTTTTGGTCATTGCATGCTCGCGGGTTTTTAAGTCTTAAGTCAAAAAGTGTTGCGAGCATGCGATGGCGGTTAAGTGCCTTTTTGTTGTGGGATCGCAAGGGTTTACATCGCGAGGTCTCTAGCTTTTTGGGTGTTAGCGTTTTATGTTACCGAGTTGGAGATTATTAGTGAAATTGCTTTGGTCGCAAGGTCTCGAGTTGGCCTGATATCATACATTATAGCCGTGAGAGTTAGTGAGTAACTCATTTCATACAGTTGTCACTAGCTCTCATGTTTGTTTAATGTTAGCATGTAGTCGTGCGAATAAATGCTGCATGAAAGCGGTTAGCCAAAAGAATGGTGAAATGAAATTATTTGACATGAATGAAATGATAGATAAAGAAATGAGATGGGATGACGTGGATGTAATATTTATTTATAAAGAATAATATTTCCATAAGACATGAAAATATCTTTATGAAATGATGCTTGAAGAATTATAGAGTGTCAGGAATGTTCCCTGCAAAAACTGTAGGAACTGTACTATGAATGCTCCCCTCTGTGGCAATAGGAACTTGCCTAGTTGCTGCAAGAAGTGATATTTGATCTTTCTAGGCGAATTGCTATAGGAACTGCTCTTTGGTTGCAATCTTATGATAGAGACGTAGTCGGTGACCATTTACTAAAAGCTTAAATCGAACTGGATCAATAGTGGTCAAATGAACAACTCCATTTTTTAAAACTTCCTCTATCTTATATGGGCCTAACTATTTGGTTTGCAGCTTTCCCATAGTATCTTTATATCTTGAATCATATAGCAGCGCCTAGTCACTTGCCCGAAACTTCTTCTCCTTGATGTATTTATCATGCCACTTAGCTCTCTAATTTTGAATTAGTTGTGTCTGTTGGACAACCATTTTTATCCACTCATCCAAAGCATTCAATTGCTGAATACTACCTTTCTATGATTCAGAAAGTGTCATATTCAATTGCAGAGTTGATCTTAGAGTTTTATGTTCAAACTCAATAGGCATCATTGTTGCTTTTCCATACACCATTTCAAAAGGTTTAAAACCAATTGGTGTCTTCCATGTTCTATATGCCCATATATGCCTAAATGGCTTCTGGAATTATGTGGGACCAATCTTTTTTATGAACAACTACTGTTTTGGTAAGAATGGCTTCTAGCTCCCTATTTGTGACCTCTACTTGTCCATTTGCTTGTGGATGGTATGGAGTATATTTTCTGTGCCCTATATTGTATTCATTGATCAAGCCTGCAATCAATATAGAAGTAAATTGTGGTCCTTAGTTTGATACAATTTCCCTTGGAACTCCATACCTAGTAAATATCTCTTCAGAAAGGAACTCAAGCACTTTATTATCTCTTGCATGTGTCATAGCTCGAGCTTGTACCCATTTGGTTACATAATCCGTATATACTAGAATGTAGGATTTTCCATTAGAAGGTGGATCAATGGGCCCAACAAAATCTAATCCCCATTTATCAAATGGTGCAACTAATATTTGTGGGTATAATGGCATCTCATCAGATTTAGTAGGCCTCCCCATGCACTGACATCTGTCACATTTCCTTGTATACTATGTTGCATCGCTATATAATGTTGGCCAATAATATCCTGTGTTCAGTATTTTAAGTGTTGTTCTCTTAGCAACAAAATGTGCTCCACATGGCTCATCATGACATGCATGCAGGATATCATATGTTTCATCCTCTCCTACACATCTTCTCATGACTTGGTCAGGTCTAGTATAAAACAAACAATTAGCAATCCATGAGAAGTTAAAGCTTTTCTCAACTAACAATCTTCTTTCTATAGGAGAGAAATGAATTGGCATTTTAGCAGCAACTAAATAATTGGCAATATCAACATACCAAGGAGTGTGGGCTTGTATAAGGAATAAATGTTCATCTGGAAAAGCATCATCTATGGCTGCAGATTCTTCCTACAATTGAAGCCTTGAAAGATAATCTGCAACCACATTGGACTTTCCTGGCTTATCAATAACTGTGATATCAAATTCCCGCATCAACAATAACTAGCGAGCTAATCTTCCAATAATTGAAGGCTTATTAATGAGATATCTGATTGTAGTATGATCAATGTACACAAATATAGGATATTCTATTATATAGTGTCTAAATTTGTTGAGTGCATATATAACTGCTAACATTTATTTTTCAGTGACTGTGTAATTTAACTCAGCCCCTTGTATGTTCTTGCTGATATAATAAATTGCACTATCCAACTTATCAATCTTTTGTACTAAGACTACTCCTATTGCATAATCAGATGCATCTGTATGAATTTGAAATTGTAAGGACCAATTTGGACCTTTAAGAACTGTTGCTTGGGTCAAAGCTTGTTTGAGGTTGAAGAAAGCTTCGTTGCATGAAGAAGTCCATTTAAATTCCATATCCTTGGTTAGAAGAGAATATAAGGGACTTGCAATTTTTCTGAAATCTTCGATAAACCTTCTCTAATATCCAGCATGACCAAGAAAACTTCTGACTTCTTTCTGCTTTACCGATGCAGTGATATTTTGAATAACTTCAATTTTTGTGGGGTCAACTTGTATTCCTTTTATAGAGATATGATGAACAAGGACTATATGTTGGCATTATGTGAATCGGTATGAGGACATAATGACATTATGTGTTGTCATTGATGTCAATATGATGAAGAGAAGAGAACCGGTACAACACTGTGAACCGACATTTGTGCCAAAGTGAAGCAGTGTGCTTGTTCAAGGTGAACCAGCATATGGTTATGGGAACCGGCACATGGAAGCGTTGTATGACTACAGGTTGGTAGTCTCAACTCCAGGGTTTTCGGTTGAAGTGCTTCAAGCCTATGTGGATCAACCGAAGACTTTGTGTGATGAGTTAGCATGATAATGAAGAATAGATCGTGTTGCCATGTATGCCTTGTGTGCGTGAAGGATCTTGCATGAAGGAGATTGTTCCTATCTACCTCGGGAATGTGCGAAGTCTATAAACGGTGATAATGTGTGATGGGTTATTAGCCACCATGAAATTGGTGGAAAACAAATGATGGAGATTAATGTAGTGTGCTCAACAATCAAGAATGAACCGTTTGAATTCCTTAACCTAATAGGTTTAGGGTTTAGGGTTTATGCTACCAACCTATCTATTTTCCTATAAGGTTGATGTTGTGATTCTTTCTAGGGTTGTTGGCAAAATTTGTGTGTGTGTATCCAAGAGAAGAGATATGTGATTCTTGCCAGACCAGAGGAGAGAAGTGATACTTGCAGAGTGTAAGTGCAGAAGGTGAAGAGGAGCTTAAGCAGATCTGCATTGGCATTGAGTGTTGTTACCATATCATTGTAATACCTGTTGATCTATATCCACTTCAATAGTTGAGAAATCCCTTAACAGGGTAGCTTTAACCGGCTTGCTGTAAATCCTTTAATAGGGTGACTCAAAACCATTGAGTTTTTGAAATCCTCTAACAAGGTAACCTTTGACAGGGTTTAACCCTTAACCGGGTGATCCCTAATAGGATCGGTTCCTAACAAAACCTATTGTATCAGTCTTTAACCGGACAAGGCTCCTAACAGAGCAGACTTCTAAAGAGTTCAAAAACAAGCTTGTGGGTATTCATGCCCACTGTGGTTTTTCCCAATTGGGTTTCCACATGAAAAATATGTGTGTCATGTTTGATGTCTTTTTCATGTGATGCTATATTGTTTTCTATCGAGCAGTGAATCATGTTGATCTAGTTGCTTATATGTATATCTTTGATGGTAGATTACCTATTCATGTATTAAGGTGAAATGGAAATTAAGTGTTAGATTGTATGAGAAGATAAGTGTCAAGTGGTTTATGCTTGTCTTAGTCATTCTAGGTTTTGCTGGTTGTACTCAGTTTAAGGACCGGTGTTACTGTTTATCTGTCAAACCACAGTGTCTGCAGACAAACTGGTTCAAGAGTGTGTTTTTGTCTATACTGATTCACCCCCCCTATCAGTACTAGTTTGGTACTATTCATTCATCATTGAGTTATCAATTGGTATCAAAGCGTCCTCCAGGTCCTCTGTGTTATAAGCTTAACCACTTGAGGTAAAGATCATAGTCTAATGATGAAGAGGGAAGGTCCAAAGTTTAACAGAGAAAATTTCAGCATACAGAAAGACAGAATGAAGATATACATCAGAAGCATGGGTGCTCAACACTAGAGGTATGTTGAGAATGCCTATGTTTCCCCTACCGATACTCTCACCGATGACCAAAAGAGAGAGATGCAGGCGAATAGGCAAGTCATGGAAGACCTAATTAGTAGTTTATCTAACATTGAGTTTATTGATGTTCAAGATAAGGTAAATCCCAAAGAGGTATGGGATACTCTTGAAAATATTTATGGCGGTGATGCGCATATAAAACAAGCTAAGGAAGAAAGCCTTAGAGGGAAGTTTGAAGACATGCATATGGTTGAAGGTGAGACCATTCAATAGTATGGAATAAGAATCAAAACCGTTGTTGGAGATATCAAGAGTGCATGTGGTAAAATGGAAGATTCCAATGTGGTAAGAAAAGTACTGAGATCCCTATTGCCGGTCTATGCAATAAGGGTTGCTTCTATTCAGGAGCTGAGATCAATAGACAAGACTAAGGCGTCCCTAGACTCCATCATTGCAAAGTTGATAGCCTATGAGCTAAATAGATTTGATGACAGTGTTCAAAAGACTGAATCAACTTTTAAAGCTTCTGTTGTACCATCCAGAAAAGGAAAAGAAGCTAACACCAGTGGTGAACCAAGACGACATTGAAATGGATGATGAGGAGATTTTGATGGCATTTGAAGCTCTCCTTGCCAGGAAACTTCCTAAACGAACCAGCAAATACAAAGGTGAGCTTCATTTGAAATTCTTTTCTTGTAACCAAATAGGACATATTGCTATGAACTGTCCTAATGGCGACAATAAGGACAAACCGGAAAGGTTCAAAAAATTAAAAGGAGGAAACCGGAGAAACTATTTTGTGGCAGTTGATGAAGGTGTCATAGATGAGGAATCAGAGGATGACAAAAATGAAGATATTGTGTTTTTTGCTGTCAAGGAAGATGTGTCAGACAAGAAGGCTCTTGTCTCCCGGTTTAATAATTCCAATGAGTGGATCATTGACAGTGGTTGTTCTCACCATATGACTGGTGACCAGAGCAAGTATCTATCCTTGGAAGAGTATGATGGTGGTGTGGTTTGCTTTGGTAATGATGCACCATGCATGGTCAAAGGCAGAGGGTCCATCTCTCTGAATGGAAAGAGTAGTGTTGACAATGTGTACTAGGTTGATGGTCTCAGACACAACCTTCTGAGTGTTGCCCAGCTGAACGATAGTGGTCTCACTCTGGAATTCAAGAATGGAGTGTGCAGAATCAAAGGAAAGAATGGTGAATTGGTGGCCACTGACATGCAAACCAAAAGTAATCTATTTCAGCTGAATGCAAATATAAGTACATGTCTTATGGCTAAATTTGATGATAGCTGGATATGGCATAGGAGACTCTGCCATGTAAACTTTGATAACATTGTGAAGGCTAGTATGATCAAGGTAGTTAAAGGGTTGCCGGTGCTAAGAAAACCGGATAATACCTTGTGCAGAGAGTGTCAATTGGGGAAAATGTCTTCCTCAACCTTTAAAGGTAAATATGTCACTGCTGAAAATCTGCTTGATCTTGTGCATACTAATTTGTGTGGTCCTATGAAAACTAGGAGTGTGCAGGGTGATAAGTACTTCATGATTCTCACTGATGATTGCTCAAGAATGATGTGGGTCACATTCTTGAAAGATAAGTCTGAAGCTTTGGTTAAGTTCAAAACTTTCAGAGTATTAGTAGAGAAGGAAAGCGGTAAAAGGATCAAGTGCCTGAGAATTGATCAAGGAGGGGAATTCACTTCCGGTGAATTCAACAAGTACTATGAGGAACATGACACTAAGAGGCAACTGTCTGCCCCCTGGACTCCACAATAGAATGGCCTAGTAGAGAGGAATAACCGGACTATGGTTGAAGCAGCTAGAACCATGTTGATTCAAGGAAAGGTAGCTCACACCTTTTGGAGGGAAGCGGTGAGCACTATAGTCTACACAATGAACTAGGTACTCATCAAGAAAGGTAAGGATAAAACTCCTTATGAGTATTGGACCGGTAAGACACCTGTCGTTAGCTACTTTAGAGTGTTTGGTAGCAAATGTTACATTAAGAGGAGTGAACACTAGAGAAAATTTGATGCTAAATGTGATGAGGGAATATTCCTCGGTATTCCACCAAGAGCAAAGATCTCAAGTGTTTCAATAATAGGACTTAGAGAATTATGGAAAGCATCAATGTAAGAGTTGATGAAACCTCTAAGAAAAATGTGGAAACTGGCTATGAGCAAGCGGTAAATGAACTGGTTGCAACCTTCTGGGAACTGGTTGTCAGTCAACTAAGTACCAGTAATAGTGTTCCTACACCGACAAATGTAGATGCTGAGATTGATGGAGATGAGGATGAAGAAGAAAAGAAAGATGAATCTATCAAGACCATTCCTCGGTATGTTAAGCTGAATCATGATCCTAAGTAGATCATAGGAGATAAGGATGCAGGAATCCTTACAAGAAGAAAGGTCAGAGAAAAATCATGTATGATCTTTGAATTTGAGCCTAAAACATTCAAAGAGGCAGATAAAGATGAAGACTAGATCAAGGAAATGGAAGAGGAACTTGACCATATAGAGAAAAATGGTACATGGTCTTTGGTACCCAGACCGGAGCATAAAAATGTCATTGGTACCAAATGGGTCTTCAGAAATAAGCTGAATGAGGATGGCACAGTGATTAGGAGCAAAGCCAGATTGGTGTGCAAAGGATATGCTCAAGAAGAAGGAGAAGACTATGGAGAAACCTTTTCTCCTGTAGCTAGATTGGAAGGAGTTCATATGCTTCTTGCACATGCACCTTTTAAAGGTTTCAAGGTATATCAAATGGATGTAAAATCTGCATTCCTAAATGGTGTACTTGAAGAGGAGGTGTATATAGAGTAACCAGATGGGTTTGCCCTATCTGAAGACAGTGACATGGTATGTAGTCTACATAAAGCCTTTTATGGTCTAAAGCAGGCACCTAGAGCATGTTATGAACGTATGCATTCCCATCTTGTGAAGATTGGATTTGAGAGAACAAGTGAAGATAACAATATCTACTTAAAGTCTGAAGGAGATCATATCCTGATCTGTGAGGTATTTGTTGATGACATTATCTTTGGTGGAGATGACAAGATGAGTCATGAGTTTGCAGATGAGATGAAGAAAGAGTTTGAGATGTCACTCATAGGGGAGATTAAGTTCTTCATTGGACTGCAGATCCAGCAGATGAAAGATGGAATCTTTATCACTCAGTCCAAGTATGTCAAAGAGGTGTTGAAGACCTTTGGCATGGAAGATAGCAAACCGGTTGGTACACCGATGGTGACCGGTTGTAAACTATCTAAAGAGGATGACTAAGCATTGGTTGATGAGAAGGAATACCGATCAATGATTGGTAGGTTGCATTATGTAGTGCATAGCAGACCAGATATTGCACAAGCAATAGGCATTACTACAAGGTTCCAAAAAAGCCCAAGAGAATCCCACTTGGTTGCAGTCAAGCAGATTCTTAGGTATCTAAAGGGAACTGTTGATTATGGATTGTGGTATCCATATAGCAAGGATTTCAACTTAAAAGTATACACAGATGCTGATTGGGTAGGTAATGTAGATGACTA
Organism: Cryptomeria japonica; assembly: GCF_030272615.1. Lineage (NCBI taxonomy): Eukaryota > Viridiplantae > Streptophyta > Pinopsida > Cupressales > Cupressaceae > Cryptomeria > Cryptomeria japonica. Next base: position 657,353,851 of record NC_081410.1, on the reverse strand, counting down.
GAAAAGCACAACTAGTGGTGCATTTTTTCTTGGTGGTAGACTAGTCTCATGGATGAGTAAGAAGCAGAGTTGTATCTCTCAGTCTACAGTGGAAGCAGAGTATGTTGCAGCTTTCATGAACTGCACTCAAACAATTTGGATGAAGCATGTATTAAATGGCTTCAAAGTTCCTGTATCTGAACCGGTAAGTATATTTTGTGACAATACTAGTGCAATTCATATCTCCAAGAATCCGGTTTTACATTCTAGAACCAAGCACTTTGAGCTTAAGTATCATTTCTTGAGGGAAAAGGTTCAAAAGAAAGAGATTGCACTAGAGCATGTATCCAGTAAGGAGCAGTTAGCAGACATATTCACCAAGCCTCTCCTGAAGGCTACATTTATGTGCTTAAGAGGTGAATTAGGGTTGTTGCCCCTTTAGGAGGTAAACTGAAAGCATATGCTCCACATTAGTAGGGTATTGCATAGTCAAATTTATTTTGGATTGATGTGTTGAAGGATGCTACTCCTCAGGGGGAGCAGCATAATGGAACAGGGAAGCTTGTGCCTCCACTTTGGCATTGTTGTCAAAGGGGGAGTAGATGTTTAAACGGAGAAGATATCTGCAGAAAATGGGGAGAAGATGAGAAGCAGAGAGATATCTTTGTATATTGCCATCAATGCCAAAGGGGGAGATAGTTGGCATTATGTGAACCGATATGAGGACATAATGACATTATGTGTTGTCATTGATGTCAATATAATGAAGAGAAGAGAACTGGTACAACACTGTGAATCAAAATTTGTGCCAAAGTAAAGCGGTGTGCTTGTTCAAGGTGAACCGACATATTGTTATGGGAATCGGCACATGGAAGCGTTTATATGACTACCGGTTGGTAGTCTCAACTTCAGGGTTTCCGGATGAATTGCTTCAAGCCTATGTGGCTCAACTGGTGACTTTGTGTGATGAGTTAGCATGATAACGAAGAATAGATCATGTTGCCACATATGCCTTGTGTGCATGAAGGATCTTGCATGAAGGAGATTGTTCCTATCTACCTCGGCAATGTGCAAATTCTATAAACGATGATAACGTGTGATGGGTTATTAGCCACCATGAAATCAGTGGAAAATGAATGATGGAGGTAATGCAGTGTGCTCAACAGTCAGGATTGAACCATTTGAATTCCTTAACCTAATAGGTTTAGGGTTTAGGGTTTATGCTACCAACCTATCTATTTTCCTATAAGGTCGATGTTCTGATTCTTTCTAGGGTTGTTGGCAAAAGTTGTGTCTGTGTATCCAAGAGAAGAGATACGTGATTCTTGTCAGACTAGAGGAGAGAAGTGATACCTACAAAGTGTAAGTGCAGAAGGTGAAGAGGAGCTTAAGCAGATCTGCATTGGCATTGAGTGATGTTACCAGATCATTGTAATACCTATTGATCTCTAACCACTTCAACAATTGAGAAATCCCTTAACAGGGTAGCTTTAACTGGCTTGTTGTAAATCCTTTAACAGAGTGACTCAAAACCATTGAGTTCTTGAAATCCTCTAACAAGGTAACCTTTAATAGGGTTTAACCCTTAACCGGGTATTCTACCCATCCCTTAATTGGGTGATCCCTAACAAGATCGGTTCCTAACAGAACCTATTGTATCAGTCTTTAACCAGACAAGCTCCTAACAGAGCAGACTTCTAAAGAGTTCAAAAACAAGCTTGTGGGTATTCATCCCCACCGTGGTTTTTCCCAATTGGGTTTCCACGTGAAAAATATGTGTGTCATGTGTGATGTCTTTTTCATGTGATTCTATATTGTTTTGTGTCAAGCAGTGAATCATGTTGATCTACTTGCTTATATGTATATCTTTGATGATAGACTACCTGTTCATGCATTAGGGTGAAATGGAAATGAAGTGTTAGATTGTATGAGAAGATAAGTGTCAACCAGTTTATGCTTGTCTCAGTCATTCTGGGTTTTGCCGGTTGTACTCGGTTTAAGGACCGATGTTACTGTTTGTCTGTCAAAGCATAGTGTCTGCAGACAAACCGGTTCAAGAGTGTGTTTTTGTCTGTACTGATTCACCCCCCCCTCAGTACTGGTTTGGTATTATTCATTCATCATTGATTTATCACTATAGCTTCCCACATCATCATAAATCACTTTTCACTATTTAATGACAAATTATAGTTTTCGCATCGTTCCAAAACTTTCTTCAAGTTCTCCAATGCTTCTTCAAATTCTGAACGATAGGTTGTAAAATCATGCATATAAATTTTGATGTTGTCTTAAGAAATATCTTAAAATATGCTTATCACTGATCTTTGAAAAGTATCTGGAGCATTACATAATCCAAAAGGAAGAACAAAATATGCATATGTTCCCCAAGGACAAGTAAATGTAGTCTTTTCTTGATCATCCAGGGCAATTTGAATCTGGTTGTAGCCACTGAATCCATCAAGAAATGAGAAGTATCGCTTCTCTGCCAAAGAGTTTAATACCTGATCCATAAATGGCAATGGAAAATGATCTTTTCTGGTTTCTAAGTTCAAGGCTCTGTAGTCAACACATATCCTCCATTTTCCTCCTTTCTTAGGAACTATTACAAAAGGTGATACCCATTGACTGTCAGAAATAGGATAGATAAATCCAACATTCAACAATTTATGCAATTCCTCTTTAACTATTTCTCTTAATGCAAGATTGATTCTTCTTTGTGGTTGTCTAAGTGGTCTACAATATTCTTTTATGTAGATATGATGGGTATAAACTGTTGTAGCAATTCCATGCATATCCTTGTAATCCTATGCAAAAGCATGTTTATGACATTTGAGAAAATCCACAAGTGCCACTCTTTGAGTTTCTGCAAGATTACTGTTGATATTCAAATATTTATTTGAATGAACTTGCACTTTAATAGTAAGATCAATCTGAGATATATCTGGAAAAATGAGAAGTACAGACTTCCTGCGGCAATAGAGTATGCAGTATATCAGTGGCTGCAAGAAAGTCTGAGTCTGCAATATTTGGTACTAACTCTTGCAATTGTCTTTCTTATCTTAACTCATTTGTCATAATTTTATAAAGAATTGAGTCTTCATCATGAGATTGGATGAATTATCCTCTATTAATCATCATAAGGTGATTGATAGAGTCAACTCCTTCTTCAACATCTTCTCCCAAGTTAGGCCAAACAACTTGTTGTTGATCAAATTGGGGCTGAGTAGGAGAATACAAAGCTAATTTTTTGGTAGTGTTCCCATCTGAAATAGTCATATCCCCTGATCTAAATCCAATATATGCATCAGCTATAGCAAGCCAAGGTCTTCCCAAAATCACATGATATCCTCCCAATGTGGCCTTAGGAGAAAGGGTCATAAAGTCTGCAGGGTATTCCCAAGAATCCAGAGCAATAACTATATCTTCAATCATACCATCAGGTCGAGCTGTAGAACTATCAACAAGTTGTAGGACCGTAGGTGTAGGTCTGAGACTAGTGATTTCAAGACGCTACATAATATCCCTTGTCATAACATTAATGGCTACTCCTAAATCAATCAAAACATTCTTTATCTGAGTGCCATTAATGACTATATTCACAACAGGTCTACCAGGATCAGCATATTTAGGAATTGAAAACTTTCCTAGCATAATATCTGCCAGTTGACCCATTACATGCACTATTTGCGAATCTTTCTTCTTCTGCCAAGCTTCTTTAGACATGCTTTCCCTAAGTGCCTTATTGTATACAGGAACATCCTTTATTGCTTGTAACAATGGGATTTTAACACATACGTGTTTCAGTTAATCTATAATACCAAAACATTGCTCCTATTTTAGAAGAACCTCTTTTTCTTGCAAGCTCTAAGGAAATGTGGGTAGTTGTTGTTTTTGAGGTATTGGGACTGTTGGACTAGAGATTTATTGTTCTTTGGGTATTTCAGTTATAATAGGAGGGGATGGATTAGGTAGAGTTGTCCCAGATCTAAGGTGAATATCACTTATAGATAAAGAATAGGTTGGGTATTGATTAGGATCAGTTGAATAAACTTGTTGTTGTTGCTGAGAGTTGCTATTAAGATTCGGGATTGGTTGAGTAGGCAACTATGTGGGTTTAGGTGGAACAATAGTGGCTACAACGAGAGGCATTTATGAAGGTGGTTGTGGCTATTGCATAGGCTACTGATATCCAGAAGACTGATTGGTCCATGATTGACTCCCTCTCCATTGAGGAGCAAGTTTGCCAATTTCCTTGAAATTGTTGCCATTGTCCCTGAGGTGGAGACCAATTTCCTTGTGGCTGCTGCCAATGTGGAGTTTGACTGACAAAATACTACTCTTGGCCTTGAGGACCATACCAGTTTAGATAACTACAAAAAGTTTGAGCATATGGTGATTGCCATTGATTATTTGGTGCATAGGAATTTCCACTATAACCAGAAAAAGAAAGTGGATCAGGAGGCATACATTGTCTTTGAAAGTTTGGCCTTCTTTGAGAAACATAGAAAACTTATTCATAATCACCTTGTATTGTCTTGAAGTCGAGAACTTCAAGATTTGCAACCATTTTACATTTGCAGTCTCTTTTTCTTTGTCTACAATGAGGGCATAATTTTGCAAGAACTGCATCAGCTTCCTCATGCTTCTTCTTAGTTGAGAGTGTGTCCAGTTGAGTAGCCATATTATTTATGATATCCTCCTTAAAGTCCTTCAACAAATGGCTAAGTTTCATTCTAGAAACTCTAGTACCAGATGTTGATGAAGAAACTCTTGGCTTGAAACACCTATTTCATTCCATGTGTATTGTGTTATGTCACATCCTCCCATAAGATCCAAAGCATCAGTGCATTCATCACTGATTCCTCTAAAAAATATTAGCTTGAGGGAATCTTCATTTAGTGTGCTATGCTTGGATTTTTTGACACTGAACAAAAATCTCTCCAGATAATCTTCAAGACTCTCATCTTCTTTCTGTGTCATTCTAAAAATATCATCCCCATGGCGATCAATGCCTCTACAATAATCCTTGTACTTTGCAAGAAACAATCGTTTCATCTTATCCCATGTAGTAATTGTACTACTTCGTAGGCTCATAAACCATCTTAAAGATGATTCTTTCAAAGTGACAGGAAATATCTTGAGTGTATGGGCATCTGTAGTATAATAAAAAATCCTACAGAGAATGTCAAACTCAAATAGGAATGTGTTTGGATCCTCTGTCACTAATCCATAGAATTTAGGGAGGGAAGAAGCTGGAATGTTCTTGAGATTAGCATTATCATGCTGATCAGATATAGGAAACTCAAATGTTGGTGCCAAAGGTGGGGGTGAATTATTCCCACCAGGAGGTGGATTTCCTTGCATTGGAATTTTAGGGGAGTTTACTAGATGAAGGTCTTCTTCTGGAGGTCCAAAAAGGAAATGGAGGTTGTTCTCAGGAAATTAAGATTTAGGGTGGTTCAAATTCTTTGGGGTTTGATAAATTTTAGAAAAATGATTTACATCTGATGGATCAATTCCTGCATGATTAGGATAACTGGGTAGAAATCAACCTTTAGAATCTCTTCTTCGCCTATGCATGCAGGTTCATAGAAATTATTTAACAATCAGGTCTATCAAAAACAATTAAACTAAAAACTAAAGAGATAATAACCATAACAGGTTCTTAGTTTGACACCATCCCCGACAACGGTGCCAAAAATGTTCAACCCAACAATAAGAATAATAATTGTAGTTAAAGTCTCAACCCAAAGTTTGGACATTCACTCTGTGAAGTTACCATTTCCATAGCTTGTGTTCATTTGATTGTCAACCCAGGGACGTAATAATTGAAATGGGTCTGCACTATATATGCACTAAGTTCCTGTGATAGCTACCCTGCATTACTGCAACAACTAACATCTATGCGGGAAAGGTAAGAAAGAATTGAGACAACTGAATGGCTACAAGAAAATCTTTGCATTAACATAAATTTCATTTAAGCAATACTAACTAAGTCCAAAGTTGACAAACAAGAATTATTCTATTTTTTTTTGCTGTAGGAATAGTCAATGGATCTGTTTCCAATGGCTGTAGGAACAATCAATGCAATAATGTCTACTATAGCTAAAGAAGAAAACTAATTTTAAAAAAGGCACAAGAACACTCACCAAATGGCCCCCCTTGGATGAGTGCTTCCAGGCTTCCAAAAATAAATCTAAGTGCTCAGAATAACATATTTTTATTCATTGTTCCTCAAAAGTCAATACATTATTCAGAATCAAAAGAAACTCAAAACACTTTGTCACTTTATTTCTAAATCTTTTCCTATTTTTCTTCTCTTTTTTTTCTAACTTCTCAAAAGATACAAAGATCCTTATTTAAAAGAAAACAACTATTTCCTATAGCACATATCCTGCCGATGAGAAGAGGCGGATAATATTCATGAAGGGAAACAATCGGAGTTAAGCCACTGATAATGTGGATCTAAACCAAACCATAGCCATAACATAGTGTGATGGTATTTAATATACTAATGCCCACTTGAGTCAGACATCAATGAGTATTGCGTGCCTACTTCTCTTCTACCATTCCTTACGCTCATCATCTTCTCCACTGATTTGATCTTTCAGTCACCTCCTTGAATATCTCTTACTGCAATTGGCGTGAGAGGAGAGCTTTATCCGAAACATCATAATTATTCCTGCAATTCAAAAGAAAGAACATACAAGCACATACACATCTATTTTAATTAATCAAAACATCTATTAATTTCACACATGATATTGCCTAAGACAATCCGTATGGCAACAAGAATGAATCACATGGCTGCAGGAACAACTGGAAAAGATAAAACACGATTTAATAGGTTTAGCTTAACATCTGAAATGCATATAGTCAACTTTTAATACATCATTACTATCCTATTATCAAAATATGAGAAAAACTTATGATTTTTGGGAATAAAAAGATGCTAATATCTCAACTCATCATGCCCCCCAACTCAAGGTCTTGCTGATCCTCCAACAAGAGGAAAATTCTTGATTTTGGCACTAACTCTTAAGCCACCAACAGTTCCTTGACTTGTTCCTCCTGAAGATAAATTCCAATAAAACCCTTTCATCTTTTCTAGACTGGACCATCTGGCCTCTTCTGTAACTGTTTCATAGGTTTTTTCTATAATCCTACATCCCAACAATGGCCACAAGAGGATAGGGGGCTGAAAGATCAAAGGTAACCAATTATGTTTTTTCATCCTGCCCAATTGGATATATTTAGGGGCTCTGTGTATAGCTGCATGAAAATTTGGAAGTGAATGAGGTTCTCCCTGTTTTAATTCTTTTGGAAAATTGTTCCAACGCCGAGTCAGGTAGTCAATTGTTCCAACGCCAAGTTAGGTAGTCAATTGTAGTTGCACCTTCATTTTGAATTAAGTGTTCATATGCTTGTAATATTTCTTCCCTCATTGGCAATACTTGGCCCCTTACATCTAACCTTGCCAATAGCTTTTGCCAATCATAATAAAGAACCCTTGGGTCTTTTGCTTCCTTCCTAAGTGACAATGGACAATCAAATTCAATAATCTTATGTGTTTTGGCCTGTGTTCCCATGGTAATCTCATTCTGAATCCATGACATTAAGGCTTTTAGGTTGATATCACCAATGTGTAGCAAGGGATTCCACTCACTATCAGAAGTCACAACATAGTTATGCAAGTAGAGTTCACACAACAAATTTTTCACAGCTACTAGAGAAGTTTGATAGGCATCATAAAATTCCTCAGGGGTGTCTAAAGAAGGGATAAGGTCCCTAATAATGCGGTTTAATTTAAAATTTAAATACCACTCCTTTAAATGCAGAGCATAAACTCTTGGTGGAACCCTACATTGCATTAACTCAGGGACCATATTGGTAATTGTATCAATCTTGGCTTCTAATTCTTCAATTTTATCATCCCTTCTTTTTATTTCCCTATGTTGCTTATCAATAATTCTCTGTAATCTAACCATCTCTATCTCCCACTACCTATAGAATGTTAATGCAATAGATAAATTGGTGAGAGATGATGGAGGTCTAATAGCTGTTACCTTAGGACATGGAATTTCTTCAACAAGTTACTCAAGTTTTTCTTCCACATATGCCAGACTTGAAAGTTTGTCAACGTCATGTTCCCCCTGGGTTTCAACCTCTATTGGACTCTCTCTTTCCTCTTCTGATGCTTCAACTGAAATAATCTCTATTGCATCACCTGCTGAACAAACTTTTTGGGTACTACTGCGAGTCCTTCTTTCATAAACCTTTGGAGTGGTTGCAGGAACAATTTCTATCAAAGGCTTTGCTGCAAGGGTATTTCCCTTCGGCCTACGCCCCTTGGTTGCAGGAGAAACCTGTGTTGCCTATGGCTGAATCATAGGTTCATCTTCTGCATTAATTACTTCTTATTCTTTCCCTTTTCTTTTAGAAGATGTCACTCCTCTTTGGAAAGAAGTGGAGGGATGCTCAATTTTTGTTTCCGCCATCTCTTCCTCTGTAATAGTCAAAGCTTCTTTGGTGACAAGAGATTCATTTCCTGTAGAAATTATAGAAGAAGAGGGTCCTCTCCTATCCTCATTTTGAACTGCTAACTCATCTGCAACAAGAGCATCTTCAACCCTAAACTGCAGTATGTCTTCAAATACCCCCCATGCCATCTGTGAACATCCCTAAGAGATCATTCTACTAGCAATTTTATTAGACCATGATGACTGACATAACAATTTCCATTCTTCTGTGTTTGTTTGGCACTTGTGGAAATGAGGTGGTATAAAAAATTTGGAACATTTACCCTCCGGCCATGTCATAAATGACTAAGCAATTTGAAATGGGTTGAATGTAAATTTGAATACCTTTCATTGCAGGTAATGTACTTCATTATATACAAGGCCACCTGGGGCCATTCTGCTAGATGAGATACCCATCTGGTTCCCTGCTTATCCACCATTAGAGGTCCATTTGTGGGGTTCATAAATTCTGCTCTAGGGCTTCTTGCATCCTTTGATTCACGAAACAAGTCTCCTTCCTGCAACAACCCAGTAACTTCAACTATTCACCACTCTGTAGAAATAACCCTTAATCCTTTGATAGAAGCTTCCCCTTGGTTGAATGAATGCATGAACTCAGAGGCAATTTCCTCATTATAATCTGTTATTTTTAGAAAGTAGTCAATCCAACCATGCAGTTAGAAATAATGCCCATAAAGAGCATCCTATAGCCACGCATCATGGATTACTAGTTCATGGTGGATAGGATCTCCACCCATGTCTATCTCAATTAATGAAACAATTTTTGCAGTTGAGAACGAGGAACTGAAATACTTCTGCAGACTAAAAATATTTGATTGAAACTTCCTTCCTTACTTATAGTTTTGGTAGCAGAATTCATTATTTTCTCATGCCAAAGAATATCTCATTAAAAGAATGATCGTAAGCAATGAAATCAAGGTACTGAAAAGGACGAATAATTACTAATTTTGGAAATCAGAGCATAAAACACCCCCTAACTTATTTTGGCACGTGTCCACACATGTGAAAAGGATTTAGGGAAGTGTATGGGGATTTGGCATTGGCAATAATCATAGTGAAATAATAAATGCATAATTAAAAAAAATAATATATGTACTACTTGCAGTCGTGCGAATAAATGCTGCATGAAAGCGGTTAGCCAAAAGAATGGTGAAATGAAATGATTTGACATGAATGAAATGATAGATAAAGAAATGAGATGGGATGACGTGGATGGAATATTTATTTATGGAGAATAATATTTCCATAAGGCATGGAAATATCTTTATGAAACGATGCTTGAAGAATTATAGAGTGTTCGGAACGTTCCTTGTAGAAACTGCAGGAACCGTACTCTGAATGCTCCCCTCTGTGGCAATAGGAACTTACCTAGTTTCTCCAGGAAGTGATATTTGATCTTTCTTGGTGAATTGCTGCAGGAACTACTCTTTGGTTGCAAGCTTATGATAGAGACGTAGTCGGTGACCATTTACTAAAAGCTTAAATTGAACTGGATCAATAGTGGTCAAACAAACAACTCCATTTTTAAAAACTTCTTCTATCTCATATGGGCCTAACCATCTAGTTTGTAGCTTTCCCATAGTATCTTTGTGTCTTGAATCATATAGCAACGCCTAGTCACTTGCTTGAAACTTCTTCTCCTTGATGTATTTATCATGCCACTTAACTCTCTAATTTTGAATTAGTTCTGTCTGCTGGACAACCATTTTTCTCGACTCATCCAAAGCATTCAATTGCTGAATATGGTCTTTCTGTGCTTCAGAAAGTGTCATATTCATTGCAGAGCTATTCTTAGAGTTTTATGTTCAAACTCAATAGGAATCATTGCTGCTTTTGCATACACCATTTCAAAAGGTGTAAAACCAATTGGTGTCTTCCATGTTCTATATGCCCAAATGGCTTCTGGAAGTATGTGGGACCAATCTTTTTTATGAACAACTACTATTTTGGTAAGAATGGCTTCTAGCTCCCTATTTGTGACCTCTACTTGTCCATATTCTTGTGGATGGTATGGAGTAGATTTTATGTGCCTTATATTGTATTCAATGATCAAGGATGCAATCAATGTAGAGGTAAATTGTGGTCCTTGGTCTGATACAATATCCCTTGGAACTCCATACCTGGTAAATATCTCTTCATAAAGGAACTCAACCACTTTATTATCTCTTGCATGTGTCATAGCTCGAGCTTCTACCTATTTGGTTACATAATCTATACATACTAGAATGTAATATTTTCCATTAGAAGGTGGATCAATTGGCCCAACACCCCCAAGAAATGGACCCTATACTTTGATGGATCCTATACACAACATGGATCGGGTGTCGACATATTGTTTGTCATTCCAGAGGGGCACACAATTCCAAGATCTTATAGACTAATGTTTCCATGCACCAACAAAATTGCTAAATATGAAGCCCTAGTAACAAGAATCAAGGTAGTTGTAGAATGATGAATCACATAATTAAAAGTCTATGGGGATTCTCAATTAGTTATCAATCAGATCAATGATGACTAGAAAACAAAAGATGATAAGATAATGCCTTACAAGAGAATGGTGGATGACTTCAAAAAATACTTTGTGCACATCACCTTTGAGCAAATTCCAAGATTGGACAACAGAGCTATCGATGCAATGGCCACTATTGCCTCACTTCTACAAATTCAAAATAAAAAAAATTGTTACAAATTCCTGGTGGAGAAATTGTTTTTCCCAACCTATGACAATTCCGCATCCCAAGTCATATGTGCCCTAACCGGTTCTGATTCACCTCTATATGGGAAGATCTATGATTATCTCAAAAAAAATACTCTCCCTTTTGACCTATCTCGCAACCAAAAACAAAGCTTCATCCGACAAGCCACCCACTATACCTTAACCGCTAACATACTTTACCGCCGATGTCTAGATGGTACTCTTCTTTGATGCCTTGATCATAATGAATCTGACTCTGCCTTACATGAGATTCACAAAGGTATTTGTGGTACGCATTCAAGTTGTCCTACTCTTGCTAAGAAATTTTTATGAATGGGATATTACTGGCCGATAAATGTTAAATTCATGGTAACCTCATACATGCACTAGCACATGAGCTACAATCATTCACCACATCTTGGCCTTTCTATCAATGGGGATTTGATTTGGTAGGAAAGATTCATCCCTCCTCTTCAAATGGGCATACATTAATTATCACCACCACGAAGTACTTCACCAAGTGGATCAAAACAGTCCCGATGATCACCGTAACTGGAAAATAGATCTCATCATTCATCCTCAACTATCTCATTTGCAGATATGGCATTTCTAGTTCTATCATCATAGATAACAGACGTCCTTTCAAGAATCAAGATGTGAAAGAACTATGTGAACGATTCAAAATCTAACATCACTTCTCCAAACCATACTACCCACAGGGGAATGACCAAGAAGAAGCATCAAATATAACAATCCTGAAAAATTCTTAAGAAAATAGTAAATGATGCTGGAAAGGATTGGCATGTACAACTCATTACAGGACTTTGGGCCTACATAATGAGTATCCACACACCTACAGGGGCTACGCCATATTCATTGGTGTATGGATTAGAAGCATTTCTACCTCTTGAGGTAGAAATCCCATGTTTCTGAGTATCTTTGAAGGGCCTCATACTCGATGAGGAATATTGAGTAAACATGTTGTAGGAACTAGAGCTTCTTGATGAAAAATGACAACGTGCCTATGATCATCTCAAGGCATATCAACAACGAATGTGCATAAGCTATAATCACAAAGTCATCCCAAGGGCTTTCAAAGTTGGTGATCTCATCCTAAAAGAAAATCCCAGAAATCAGCAAGATAGAGGAAAGAAGGGGAAGTTTGAACCTAATTGGTTGGGACCCTTTGTCATCATATCAGCCTACGGATCAGGAGCATATCAATTGTCAACTTTAGAAGGGGACGTGCTCGATGAACCAACCAACAACATCCATGTAAAGAAGTTCTACACTTGAGTCGTCCAATGCACGGATCAAGAAAAAAAAAATCAAAAAGTATAAAAAATTGTCACTATGGTGAAAACCTAAAAAACAGGCACCTCGTGACAAAAAAATAAAAAAATAAAAAATAAAATAAAAAAAATAAAAAACATATCAAAGAGTGCAATAAAAACAAGTGGTGAAAACCTAGCTACATGTGCTATTTGTGAGAGAACAACTCCTCTATCTATTAGTACTCAAATCATATCTTTGATCCATTTGGTCTAAGCTAATAGCCATTGCCGAACACTTATACAAGCAACGTTATCCCGAACATACTTAGCGTAGTCACTGTACTTGATTATCTAAACAATTATCCATATCATATCCCACCATGGCTTGGTGTTTAATGCATATATCCACATCGATGAATGTACATAACTGGGGGCAACATTCATCTCACTTTAGCATTCAGACAACAAATAAGGATCACAACGTATTAGGGAACCATTGTCAAAACTGCTCATCGGACTAGAAAATAGGATCATTAGCCAACTGAAAATTTAATACACACACAATGGATGATTTATTCTAAGTTATGATTTGTTTACATTTGGCATGAAGTTTTGACTATTTGTATCTTGATTTTTGAATCATTAGATCTCCTGAGCTACTCAAGGATGCACTATGCTAGAGAAGCAATGAAGGAATCTGGTATTTTCTTTAGTTTTATGTCTGTGATGCGATCATTCGTATGGTGCAACTTTGTCTTGAGACATGATTGGAAACATATCATTGAATATATTTTCCATTTTGCACATAAAAATGGTTGACTCTTGTCTATTTTACGCAAGCAACACTCAGGTCGTCTTGGTTCAAATATACCTCGACACTTGTGTCATCTTGCAATATCAAAATCCATGTAAGTTATACTCAGGTCATTATGGTTCAATTATACCATGATTCTTGCATTAACTTTCAACATATCAAAAACTCAATGATGACAAAAAGAGCACAAACAAGTGACTTAACGGGAATGACAACGATAGAATTAAAGTGATCATTAAGTTGCATATCATTTTAAACTTGCATTAAGTTGCATATCATGTTAATCTTGCTTTGCATGGATCAAAGGACAAAAAGGAGTATATTATATGCCAAGTCAAGACTAAGAACCTGACAAACCACATCTTTTTCCACTGGGCCAATTCTAATAGGTAAAACAAATGATCCTTTGGATGCTCTTTCTTCTTCATCACAGGCCTTGATAGTGATCTTATTCTTGGGATCCATGACATTTGTAGAAAACCCTAATGCAAGGATTAATTTAAAAGTACAACTATTTAAACCAGCTCCTCCATCTATAAGGACACATTTGATTCTATGTTTATGGACGAGTACTTCAATATGAAGGGTAACATTATGCGGTTGATTAATAGATAGGTCATTATTTTTCAATGAAGGACAACGAATGTGGTTTGGTAAGGTGTCCCATTGATGAGGCCTATTTTATGCATTTTAATTACAGACGTTATATGATGTTTTAAGACTTTTGTTTTAATACCTTAGGGATATATACTACATAGTGATGACTTTTTGAGTTAATATGCTGAACACACCGTTTATATCCTAAGACCCTTTATGGTGATGTTATAACAAGTTTAATGGATGCAATGCAAATATATCTTTATCTTTAGATGATAACATATGTTGTGCTTTAATAATCACGATTATGTTATATTTTTGGTACGTTAACCTTGTTATGTAGCTAGCTGAAAAGAGTCCTATGTTGCTGAGGTGAGATTAAAGATCATTAGCAAAACATGGTATAACTTTAAAGGAGTCCAGGACAACAAGGTGAAAATAAGTCAAGACTGTTACAACATGGTAACCAGTTGTTCATGTTGTTTAAAGACTTTAGAGACTAGTGAAGCAAGGAGTTGCTTTCCCATTTATTTCCATGTTGGATGATATTGTAGATTTAGGAAAGGTTGTAATGTTTCAGTCTTCTTAAATTTTATGTTTCACTAAAAGTCCTCCTATATGCTAGGAGTGGAGCGACTGCTTTGGTAGGTTGTTAGGATTTAGTTATTATATAGTCTCCTTCAAACTTCTTAATAAGTTAGTTGATCATGTTTTGTTTCTATGGTACTGTCCACTAAGGATTAAAAAGAAGAATAAAGTTTAGTCTTTCATTTGGAGAAGTATATGATATGGTTGTGATATTTTATTTATCTAATTCTGTAGTTTCCAATTCAAAAGACTCATCCAAGGGGGCCCACTTGGTGAGGATTCTACATATTTACTTTCTACACTTTTATTTTCTGAGCTATCTTTCTTCTGTTACAATAAATTGAACGTTGTCTGTACCTGCAACCATTGAACTATAATTCTATGATTGTTCCTACATCCAAGGTAGAGCAGAGAATCTAGTTTTGTTTAACTAGAAAGTTTTTGTTTTTAAGAATGGAACATTAATAGAATATCTTTATATTAGAATGTAGGTAGATTTTATTCCTTTGTGAATATTTACTCAACATTCCATATGTTTAAATTAGGATGGAAATGTATCCTAGAAGCTCTTAGTGCACATACTATGTTGTCCCATTTCAAGTCATACGTCCTTGGGTTGATAAGATAAATGAACCATAATGATTGAGTTTGATAACTGCTCAGTAAAGAATTCATGTCTCTGAGTTTGGGTGTAGTGCCTATTTATTCATTCATTTTTTTGAGCCCACTTCCACCATGGCTTGAAACTATGCTAGGTCAAGGTCTGGGGGTACAGTAGTTTCTTGTAGATTTTTTTATAGAATATCTCTCTGAGTTGGTGAAAGATGTAAAAGATCTAAAATAGATATGTGAGCTAGTGTATGTTTAAGCTGGACTAAGACATTATATTGAGTAGATATGGAATATGGTTTAGGAGGCGCTCCTTGGAGGGTAACCTTTCCTCGACGAGTGGTCACATTACGCTCAGGTTTATTTTTTATCATAAACACATTTGCCTATGAATCACATTCAGATATGTGATTAATGATATAATCGTATGATGCATTTGTGTAATTGACTTTATTTTTACCTATTTTTGAGGGGCTTCCCTTTTCATGGTTTGGAAGTGGATCCTTAAATGCCACATGTTTTTTATTATATTTGTGTCCATTAACTGATAGATCACCCCTATCTATCAAGTCTTGAATGGTATTCTTCAGCCTCTGACAATGATTTGTTTTATGTCCTTCCCTCTTATGGAAGTCATAAAAATCAAAATAATTCCACCATGATGGCTTAATGGTGGGTTCATAGTCCCTTTCTTTGAGAAGTGTGATAAAATTGTTTGAAATAAGCTTCTTCAATATTGATTCAAGTGGTTCTCCCAATGGTGTAATTATTTTGTGAGGAGCATATGAAGCTCTTGGTTTAGATGTGTTGTTGTTTTGATTATTGGTATTGCCTTGTTGACTTGATAAATTGAAGATGGGTTGTTTTGGTTTAAGACTTTGAGCATCTAGAACACTATCATTCACAATGTTTTTATTTTTAGTCTAAAATATTCATTTGTCATGGTTATTATTGTTGGTTGAACTAGTGTTATCTTTGAAAATTTTGATTTGTCCCTTAGCTATCAATGTTTAAGTTGTGGACAAATATTTCTATCTTTTGTTACTCTGGTATGTCATAGGGACACTTGCTTGCAAGTTGTCTCCATTTTTGTAGGAAACTAGTGAAAGATTCTCCATTTCTTTGTTTATTATTGCAAAGTTTTAGCAATGAAACCTCATGTTTGATATTGTAGGAGAAATGAGTTATGAACTTGTCCACTAGTTCATTGAATGTTTTAATTCTAGGTGGTAAATGGTAAAACCACTCTATAGCTTGACCACCCAAACTTGTGGGAAAATGTTGCATTAGGTATGTCTCACTGTAAGTGACTTCCAAGCATGCAATGCAAAACTCACTAATGTGGTCATGTGGATCACCTTTCTCCTTGTACTTGTCAAATTTTGGAATTTTGAAATGAGGAGGAAAATGTATCATAACCAAACTTCTGTCAAAAGGATATGGAGATATAGCCTCTAGTGAATATTGCTTTGGCGAAGATCTTGATTTCATCTTTGTAAGTTGTTGCAAGAGATCTTGGATTTGTTGTACAAGTGTACCAAGAGGATTAACTGGATAATTTTTCTTCTTCTTATTTTTCTTCCTTGCATTTAGATCAGTTTCATTTGTGTTTGTATCTATGTTTGCATTTGTTTCATTATCGACTTTTCCTTTCAATTTTGAGACATCAAAATAATGTGGGAGTTTTACACCTTGTTGTGCAAGCATAAGGAAATATTTCTCTCTATCCTTTACCATGAAATTTTGCATAAGCTTGTAAATTTTTGGGTCTTGTGATGCATCAAGAACGTGTCCCTTAGATATATCACTAGAATTCTCATAATCACTATCGAGATCATGTATTTGTCTTTAAGTTTATCCAAAAAGGTTTGTTGGATCATAACCCTTTCAAAAGAAATCCATCCTTTCCTTGTTTTTCTTTTGTGCTCTTGTTTCAACCATACAAGATTTTGGAATGATGATGAAGTGAACCTAGGGTATGAACTTTGTATGAATTTTGGATGAATGCTTTGCTATTTTGATTTAGATGAATAAGACCGAGCCAAGATATCTAAAGTGTTGGTTTGATCTTGTGTTGAAAGGATAATCTTGAACTATTAAGGAATAGTGATACAAAGTAAGTCAATTTGGAGATGATGGATCTCACTATGATGGTAACTAAATTTGCCAATATTTGATACTAGTATAGTTCCTTGGTTGAAGATGATAACTTCTTATAGGGGAACTAGCCAAGTTGTGGTGATAAAAATCTCAAAAGCACTAAAAGAAACCTGATTTACCTGATTTTTGCCTAAGTTTGTTTTCTATGTGTGGAATAAATGGTATGTTAAAATTTTTGTTTGATACGGATATGGAATAAGTGTATGGTTTGTTGAAATTGACTCTTTGTGAAAAAGGGTATCTGAATTTGAAGTCTGATTTTTTCCTAGACCCGATTTTTTGCTCTCTATTGCAAATGTGCTAAAACACAAGAACTAAAACAATTTGTAAAAGTGCTAAATGATTTCTCAAATTAGCCACAATATGTCTCGGATGTGCTACTATATTGGGAAAATATGCTAAAATAACTATTGAATGCTCTAGAACATGTCTCAAAGCACAATAATATGTGACAAATGCGCTAAAATATGTGGCAAATGCATTAGAATATGTGGAAAATGCACTAGAATATGTGGCAAATATGCTACAAGATTGTACAAATGTGCTACAAAATGACTTAGATGTGCTAAAAGAACTATCGAATGTGCTACTCTCATTGTAAATGTGTTAAAAAATGACTCAGATGTGTAAAAAGAACTATCAAATGCGCTACTCTCGTTCTGGTTGATTAAAAAATAGGTTTTAAGGACCCGAAACCATTACATCATGGAAAGAAAAAGAGCAGCAAAAGGATTAAAAGTCCGCATACATAACGATTGGCCAAAAGACCAGCGAACAGAAAGAACAACAAAAAAACAAAACACAGCAAAGAAACCGGGGAGACGCTACATTGCAATTTTCTTTAGCAGGTCCTCTTCCTTTATCACCAACTCATCGTAGGTAGCCCCAATAGCTTTCAGCTCTTCCAGATCCTTGTTCATTTTCTTTTCCTTCCTCTTGCCTCTGGTGTAGGTTCTGGGACCTTGAGCTTGCCCAGTACCTTCAACGTCCAGGTCAATTTCCTGGATTTCCTTGTCATCATCAAGCTTACTGATGAGGGTATGAGTATTATTGGCCGAGATTTTCAGAATACTAAGGCTCTGCTCCACGATATTCTTAAGGCACTCCTTAATTTTTTCCACTTTGGTGACTGTATCTGAGAGTGTTTTTTCACTAGTTTCCTCAAGGCTTTTTCTGTCCAGCATCTCCTTTTCAATCTTCTCAAACCTGGGGTTAAAAGCATCTCTGATGTCTTCCACTTTAGCAATAGTGTTTTTCAGATCCTTGATATAGTCAGCCATTGTATTCCCCTCTCCTATATTAATGGTCTGTAGAATCAGGACTCTGTTGCGTAGTTTTTTACTCATCCACAACTTTCTTGTAACCATCAATGAGCCATTCCATAGTTTTCATAAAACCATTCAATCCCTCGAGAGGAGGGCCATAGGGGGGAATCGCTTTTCCAGGGGTTACCTGTTCATCTTTAGGGATATGGAGGGCAGAGATAGTGTCGGCAGCCCTGAGAGTCTCTTCCATTGTCTCCTTTTCTAGGTTGTGCTCAGCTTCCAGGGTCCTAGCTTGCTTGTCAGCTTCTGGTTCCTTGCCAGTCTCCTCTTTTTTCTTATGCTTTTTCCGGGTCTAGGCTTGGTTTTCACTTTTCTTCTTCAGCAACCCTTTAGGGTTCTTCTTCTCCTTAGAATAATATGAATCCTCTTCTTCTAAAGAGATGTTGATCAAGGGTTTGCTTTGAAGTTTTTTGCCCTTAGAAGATGAAGGTCTTGATTTCCTCTTCTTACTACTCTCATACTCTGAATCATCAGAGCTATCCTCATTATCAGATGAGGAATCATTGTCAGATTCCTCCTCCTCCAAAAAAGAAGAATCAAACATATCTTCCTTAGAGTCCACAGAGGGCTGCATCCGGTTAATTTGACTGGCCTTTAAATGGTCATAAATGAGGACCATGAGGCCTTGGTGCATTGCGGTATCACCCAGAGGATTCTCTTTGTAGGATTTTAGGGAAGCATTCATTGAGAAAAGCAAGAAATAAGGAAAATTCACCTTATCATTATGCATAAAGTGGTTTAACAGAACAAAATGATACCCATAGACTTTCGTAAACCTACCATCTAGGGTAATATACCGCATTAAAACAAAGAGAATTTCCTGCCAGGGTTTGGCAAAAGCCCTAGGCGGGTAATAGGTTTTGCTCAACTTTACCAGTCATTTTTTCTCTTTCTTAGTAACTGGGTACCTTTCAATGGCTTCCCTGCTGACCTTCCTATCTCTGTAGATGTTGCAGCCTTCCCTGTTGAGACCCGTAGCTTTAGCAATTAAATCTTCATCAATTTCTACCATTTGGTCACCCATTTTTAGCATGCCCTTCTTCCAGTTTTTGCAGAAGAGGCTAGTTACCATTCCATCACGACCGTGGAGTCTCTTTATGAAGTTCGAGAGACCACCCTTTTGCAAAATACCCCACACCTCTTCCTTCTGTTTCCACTCCTTGCAACTACTTGGCTTATATCGTCTCCTATTTTCGCCCATGATGTCGCTTCTCACAGCTAAATTTTGAAACTTGCAGAGCTGGTAAAATAGAGAGCTTTTCAGAGCTAAAACAAATACCCAGAAAGCGTGTGAGTTGTTGGCCTTAATGATCTGATTGATTAAAAAATAGGTATTGATGGCACTGATGTTATAATGAGTGATTTTCTCATTATAGAAATAAGTCAAAGTGCTTACATCAGTACTTTTCATTATTACCCTGTCAATCAAGAGTCTTTGGGGTACTTCTATATCGTTCATCACTTATAATTTGTCTGACATCTTCAGGGAGTCCGCTCTCACCCATCCACGTGGTAATTGTCTCTTTTTTAACCACCACATTGGCAGCCCAATCAGTAGAATAGTTGGCCTCCCGATAGATATGGGAGATATGACATTTTTTAAAGGTTCTAATGATGTCAATAGAAGAATTGATTATGTTGTGAATCGACCATGAGGGTTTTGAAGTCCCATTGAGGCACTTTATTATATTATTTGAGTCCCCTTCTATCCATAGATAGGGGCAATTCCATTTTTTGGTTAGGATAATGCCTTGAAGAGCTACCATAGCTTCCGCTTTATGATTGGTTTGGGTTCAAATAGGGATGGCAATCATCTCTTTGCAGATTCCTCTATGATCTCTAAGAATAGCTCCACGGCCTGAAGGACCTGGGTTACCTTTGGTTGCACCATCAAAATTGATTTTGAGCCAGCCTTGGGGAGGGGTTTGCCATTTAGCTTCAAGCCTTTTATTGTAGCTGAGATTAGGACCATCGGTGATCTTCATATTCCAAGCCCTTAAGATATTTGACTCCAGGGAGTTATTTGAGTAACAAGAACCCTCCATGATTCCCATATTTTCCTGTATAGCCCTTTGAATTTTTTGGAAAATAGTATCTTGATTTAGGGAGACATCCCTAAAGATTCGGTTGTTTCTTTCTTTCCAAAGACCCCACAAAATGTGAGGAAGAGAGAGTTGCCACATACATCTCAAAAAAGAGTTAGTCCATAGAATTTTCTAGGAGGAGAACAAATCTCTAATGTTACTAGGAAACACGCAAGCTAAACTAAAGCTCTTGAGGAAACTTTCCCAAATAGAAGTTGAGAAGGAACAGTGGAGGGCAAGGTGGTCCACAAACTCTTCCTCTTGAAAGCACAACACACACTTGTTTGGAAGGGGAAAACCTCTACCTTTTAGGTTGTCAATGGTAAGGATCTTATTTTGGAGGATAGTCCAGAAGAAAAAATTGATTTTGGGAGTGAGACCTTTTATCCATGCTTTAGACTAGAAAGGATTTATAGGAGGGGGGGGGAAGGACACAATACATCGAAGACATAGTTAAAGTACCTTTGGGATCATGTTTCTAAATCAAGGAGCCCTCTTTATTATTCAGCCATATAGCAGACATATGGGTCTTGAGCTTAGAAAGGTTAGGGTGGATACTATCAATGTTATGCCAATTGTTCCCATCCCAGTAATCTGCCACTAAGGAGCCAAAAGAGCCAATACAGGAAGGGGCATGGGAGGCCCATTCATGGGAGTCCATTAGGGGTTTATCAAAAAGCTAGGGATCCTCCCAGAATCTAACTTTTCTACCATTTCCAAGTTTCCATATCACTCCTTTAGCAATCACATCTTTACATTTAGAAACATGGTTCCAAATATGGGATCCATTTATGCTGAAATCCGAATTAAGAAAAGAAGAGAGAGAAGAAGACAGAAGAAAGTACTTCTCCAAATTTTGCACCATTCAGAATCAGAATGGAACCATCTCCAAGCTTGTTTGGACAAGAGAGCTTCATTTAAAGTACGAATCCTCTTGAGACCTAGACCACCTTTGCTTTTTGGCCTACAGATCTGATCCCAAGCCACCAAGGACATTCTTTGCTTTTCCTTAACCCCAGACCATAGGAATCTTCTTTGAATTTTCTCAATTGCTTCAGCATACTTGACTGGAATTCTGAAGAGACTAAGAGCATAAATAGGAATACTTTGAAGAGTAGCCTTAAGGAGTAGGAGCTTACCAGCTTGACTTAAGAGGGCCTCTTTCCAACTTGCAAGTTTTTTGTGAAATTTGTCAACCTGAGAACTCCAGAAGGAATCAGGAGGGGCAATCCCCATGGGGAGTCCAAGGTAGGTAGCAGGAAGGTCAGCAATCTTACACTCCAGAATTCTGCTGATCCTTTGTTGTCTTCTCTCTGGAGTATTAATGAAAAAGACATCGCTTTTGGCCCAGTTAATAAGTTGCCCCGTAGTAGAGGCAAATTTTCATAGGGTACTCTTCAGTACTTTAGCTTCTGAGATACTTGATTCCCCCATAATAATTGTGTCATCAACAAACTGCTGGTGGGAACAGATAAGGTCAGCAGAAGAAGGTTGGAGGCCCTTAAAGGACCCTTGCTGCACCAAATTTTCCATGGTCCAACCAAAGCATTCTGCCAAAATTATTAAAAGGATGGGGGAGATAGGATCTCCTTTCCTAAGACCTCTCGAGGCTTGGAAAAAAGTAGAAGGAGAACCATTGACAAGAACAACAAAAGACTCAAAGGTAGTAAGTTGGGAGAAAAGATCCACAACTCTAGGGGCAAACCCAAAAGAAGTGAGAACTTTCTGAAGAAGAGACCAATCAACGCTGTCATAGGCTTTGGATAGGTCAAGCTTAAGGATGAGACCCTACTTCTTAGCTCTAACAAGAGAGTGAATGTTCTCATGAATTGTAATAATGGAATCAAGAATTTGTCTTCTAGGAACAAACCCATTTTGCTGGTGTTTAATTAAGGCAGGAAGGATAGACAAAACTCTAGTAGTCAGGACCTTAGAAATAATCTTGGAAAAGGAGTTGCAGAGGCTAATGGGTCTGAATTTGTCCAAAGAGTCAGCACCTTGAATCTTGGGGATAAGAGTAATAAAAGTACCATTGATTTATTTCAAGAGTTTTCTAGCCCCAAAGAATTCCTTAACCCCATTGGCAACATCAGTACCAATAATATCCCAAAATCTTGAAAAAGAACATTGGGAAACCATCAAGTCCAGGTGCTTTGTTACCATCAAAGGAGAAAACAACATTTTTAATTTCTAAGATAGTGGGAATGGAAGAGAGGGAATCATTAATTTGAGCATCAATGAGACAAGGAATGTTCCGAAGAAAAGAGGATTGGGCTTCAGCATCCAGACTGTGATCCCTCTTTAGGAGATCTGAGAAATACCTCTTAGCTTCATTCCTTATTTCATCCTCCTTGACCAACTCCCCGCTTTCCACAACTAACTTGTTCATTCTATTGACTGCTTTATGCTTGATAGCTGACATATGGAAGAATATTATATTCTTGTCCCCTTCCTTGAGCCAAATAAATCTCGATCTCTGCTTCCAGAACATTTCCTCTTTGGAAATAATGTCATGGTAATTCTTAAGGATCTAATTTTCATCAGCAATAGACACAGTACTGAAACCATCCTTCTGGATCTGGTCCTGTATTTCTTTAAGGTTTTCCTGAATTTTACTCTTAGCCTCAAATATATTCCCAAAACTGGTTTTATTCCAGAGTCGAACGTTGTCCTTCACACTTTTGAGCTTCTTAACAACTTTGAACATAGCCGTTCCCTCAACTTGGATACTCCACCATTTCTGAATATTTCTTTTGATGTCGGGGTGAAGGGTCCACATTTTTTCAAATCTAAAGGGAAAGTTTCTCCTTCTATTGATCAAGTCAGCAATGAAGGTGATAGGAAAATGATCAGATCCAACCCGAATGTGGGCAGACAAAGAACAGAAGTACTGACTATACCAGTCATCTGAAATGAGAGTTCTGTTAAGACGCATTTGGATAAGGTCATTACCAGTTCGTCTATTAGTCCAAGTGTAATTGCAACCCTATATCTCCAAATCATTAAGAGCTTGGGAGTTAATAAAAGCCATGAGGGCCATCCTACTTTCCAGCTAAGGAGGACTGCCTCCAAATTTTTCCTCCTCTTTCAAAGGTGTATTAAAGTCTCCCATAACCATCCAACTAAGATTTTTGAAGCTGTCCCTAGCCTGAGTGATCTTTTTCCAAAAAAAGTTTCTAGCCTTTTAGGTTTTAGGAGCATAAATGTTAGTGAGAACCCATGAAGAACCATCTTTTAGGTGCTCAAATTTGATACAAGAAAAGTTACTTTCCTGAATAATGACCTGACCTTTAACAGTGTTAAGATTCCAGATGGTAGCAATGCCTCCAGAAGCACCCTTAGAATTGCCCCCACTAACATTACCGTTTTTGAAGAACTTCAAAGATTCAACTTTTTCTCTACTCATTTTGGTTTCTTGAATAAGAAAAATGTCAGGATTGATATCTCTTATCATATTCCTAATAATATCATGTTTATGGGGATTATTGAGTCCCCTTATGTTCCAAGAAATAATCTTCATAGCTACTTACCAATTCTCAGCTCCTTGAGAGTTTTTTGAGTTCCATCTGCTATATTCTTGCTGGCCTCCTTGTCTCTAACTTTGTGGTTAGAGAGTCATCTTGGGGAAGAGGAAATGTATCCCACATCAACTTGAGCTATTCTGCTAGATTTCCTTATTAGAGAAGTCGAGGGAGTTGCTGCTTTCTTGTTCTTGTATTTTGGTTGCTTCCATTCCATTTCTATCACAGGAGCCGCTTCCGGGTTTATGAGGATTTTGGAAATTTCTTCTTCATTACCCCATTTAGGAGTTCTGGAGTCAGTTGAAACATTGTTCACTATTCTTGAACTCTGATCCGAATCCGAAAGATTCATACCCAAAATTGTACATTTTTGGGCTTCTTGAATTTCAAAACTCTGATCCGAATCCGAAAGATTCATACCCAAAATTGCACATTTTTGGGCTTCTTGGATTTCTAAACTTGGCATGGCTAGAGAAGAGTCAGTCCTTTCCACTCGGGGATCAGGGATCTCTCCTTCCTCAGGTTGGTAATCTCTTGCTTCCATTGCCTTGCTTTCATAAGTGTCATCAACCACTTCAGCTATCTCATTTGGAGGATCATTCTGATCTTTCATATCCTTTTTTTGAGTTGTTCTTATGGGACTAGCTTTGGTTGTTTCATTTCTCTGTGCTTCCTATATTGTGGGCCTGAAGATAGAATTTGAGGCTTCCTTCTATTCCCCTAAAGGAAAAAAACAATTGGAATTTTCTTCCTTATTTTCTGGGTTTTTAACTTGCCACACCCGTTTCTCTAGCAACTTTTGACTTTCAATCTAAGGTTTAAGCTGCTTGGGTTCCACCTTTTACTTGTTTGGGTAGGATTTTTCCCAATGACCTACATTTTTATAGTGGAAGCACATGAAAGGAATAGTTTCATATTCGATATGTTGTTTCCAGGTTCTTAGTTTTGAAACTAGGTCTATCTGTTCCAGGATATCTGCCTCAGGGGCTACTCCAACACAGAACCTTGCATGGGTTAATCTTCTTTTTGAAGCAGTGACTGGGTCTATAGAGAGTAGCTTGCCAAAAGAACTTGCTATTCTAGAGAAGATACTTTCTGCCCAATATTCAAGAGGCAATCCTGGAAGTTTTATCCAAACTGGAACTTGGGCAGAAGAGAATCATTCATATTTAGTTTCGGATGCCATTTTCTAAGAACCAGAGCTATCTTTTCTACCATCCAGGGGCTCCTGCACAAAATCTTAACCTTATCTTCTTCACAGGAAAAGGAAAAAGACAAAAGACCTTTGGGTAGTGCCAAAATTTCAACATTTCCTTTAAGGGCCCATTTTCGTTTGACAAAGGCCCTGACAACTTCAATATTAGGGCACGAACCCATGAATTTCCCTACCAAGGAGTTCGACATACTATTGATATTATGGTCCAAAACTTGGTCAGGGATAGAGGTAGCAAACTTACCACCAGAAGGGTCAGAAATATTCTTAACAGGAGGAAGGGAGGATTTACTAGTTGGTCTAGTTCCAAAAAGGGAAGACCATTTCTTTTTCTCCCTCCCGCTATCCATGGAGTCATCTCGTGGAATGGGCCCCCCATTGGACCCTTCCCCCAGATGCCCAAATGAACCCGCTGTCTCCTCAGGCAGAGTACCATCAGACAGTGAGTCAGCAATAGTGCCTGGGAAGTCCGGGGGCTTGTCCTTATCGCCAATAGGACCAGCACCATTGATCTGGTCAATCTCACCATTGGAACCAGGGTTCCCGCCTTGCTGAGAATTTGAAATTTGAGCTCCCACTCCCTTTCCCACTCCTACTCCCGCTTCTGCCATTATACTAAAGAACAATTAAATGCGCTACTCTCGTTGTCTTCTAAAAATTTCTATTTTTTGTTGAATTTTTTTAAATTTTTATGATGTTTTTGGGGATGATTTTTTATATTTTATGACAAAACATAGTAGATAATAAATACACAATTGGTTGTTTTTCCTAAGCTAAATAAAAAGTGTATGTTCAAGGCTCAAACAAAGCCCATGTTTTCATTGGTCTATACATAAGAAAAGACACATCAAGCACTTTTTATCCTAAGGTGAATGGCTTCACTGCAATACCACAACCCACCTTCGAATCTCCGTGAACTCAAACAACCTTGTCACAGCTAAATGGGTCCACCCTCTTTTTTGTCTTTTCTAGAGCTAATAGATAGGGGATCTCTCCCCCCTCCTTCGAAAAGCTTAAAAAGATTATACAATGCCAAGGATTACTGTCTCTTCTCAAGGGAGCCTTATGGTGAGTGTCTTGGGGGAAAATTCTTCCCCACCCTTGCATTTAAATGTATCGCAATTGTTCGAAGGTGAGTCGGGTAGGCCTCTAACTAAAGGTGTTTAGTCTGTATCTGAGATATACTGGTGTATATACATGCAACAATTTGCTTAATTCAGAGGCCTCCCAACCCAAAAGGGTTTTACGTATCACAAGGATACTAGAGGAGACAATATTCTTTATATAATAGTAGCACCAAGCGATTGATGACTTTTGTCATCCCCAGAATAATTTATATAGCATTTGGATGAAAATACTGCTTAGGTTGTTCCCTCTCACTAGGTGATAGTGCACCATGGGAGGCGAGCCTTCTAAATGGGGTTTTAACAAGAAAATAAAAGAAAGTGTGTCTATCTTTTTGATCACCTAATTAAGGGGAGAGCATATACCTATCACTTTTTGATGACACACAAGACACTTGTTCCTTAACCAACCTAAGTTAGATCTAAGTGCAACTATTTTAACAAAGCAAAATAATTGTATGCAAGTTGAATGTTGTTAATTAAATCACCTAATTAAACTATGTTTGATAAAAGATGATCGAATTACAAATCCCTTAATTAAACTAGATGTGATGCAAGATTGTTTGTTCAATTTTAGTAATTATGCACCAAAACTTGCATAAAAAACACATTAGTATAAAATTAACTAAATCATCTAATCTATCCTATACTTTGCTTTCTTTTTCTTTTTCTAATTTTTTTTTCTCTATTACAAATGCACTAGAATAGAGTCTGGATGCACTATAAGAATTAATAAATGCTCTAGAAGAAGTGTCAAATGAGCTAGAAAAAGAAGTGCATGTGCTAGAAGAATCAACGGATGTGCTAGATGAAGCAATACATTCTCTAGAAGATACAATGGATCCGTTAGCTAAAGCAATGCATGCGCTAGAATATGGATTATATGCGTTAAAAGAAGCAATGTATGTGCTAGAGGATGGAGCATATATGCTAAAAGAATGAAACATAAACACTAAAAGATGGATTTTCTATGAGAGAATACCTGAGCTAGTTTGAGAAATTTTGCTCTCTATCACAAATGTGCCAAGCTGGAAAATGAATGTGCCAGAACAACTTGCAAAACATGTGTACACTAAAACTTTCAAGAAAATATTAAATATGGTGCAAAATCCCATAGTGGATGCCAAAAAATGTGATGCTTTAATTGTGAAATGTGATAGAAACTACTAAATAGCAACAAATTTATTCTAGAATGCTATCTAATCCAAAACACACTAAAATGAAACAAAGAAGAACTATCAAACACAAAGTTTATACCTGCATATATCAACTACTCCCATGACGTTCCATTCTATTCTATCTTGTGTGGTCTTGTTGATGTTGCTCTCAGAATATTGCACTTATGGTTTCAAGATGACTATACAAGAATGAACTTATGTGGTATTTGAAATGCAAAATGAATTCTAATCCTATGATTTCAATGATAGTGGATACTAAAACGATAGGCTATGATAACTAGAATGCTTGATTGCTTGGATGCTTTAATGCTTTATTTGCTTGATTACTTGAATTCTTGATTGCTTACTAGTAATTAGCTTGAAATGGTGGGTGAAGGCTTCCTTTTATATATTTTCCATGGCTAAAATCCAAGGTGGAAAAGATCAATGGTTGAGAGTGAATCTTGAGACAATGAATAATTGAAAGGGATTGGTTGAGATGTAAGAGAGAAAGGAATAAGATGTTCCTCCTATGATGACAAAATAGAGGACAAGGTGGAAAGAGAAGACACATGGAAACATGCTCACCTTGACCAAGGATGAGGAATACAAAGATTTAGGATAGTTGGAGAGAATATAGGTTTCCTTAGACATGAAGGCGTCAACAATCTAGGGAGGTTGGAGAAGATTTAGCCTTCCTAGGACAAGTGGACAATGAGTCACTTTGACCAGATTGACGTGGACAAAACCATCCTCTAAGATGTAGGGTTGTGGGAGAGAATATAGGAAATGAGAGGACACATAATTTTTCTCATCCTATTTACTAGGGTTGATGTTGATGATAATTGAGGAAATAAATATTAAAATAATTAATTTGTTTAGCCACATGGTGATGAGGTGGCATGATGATGCGGGAGATGAGATGTAAAGATGATGTGGAATTTAGAATTGAGGACTTAGATTAGATGAATAATTAAATAACTTAGGATTATTTAATTATGATAGACTTTAGAAGAATTATGATAATTTTGGACCATTTAATTAAATAATGAATATTTCATTTTAGAAGAATAAGATAAGTGAATTAAATAAAGATTTTTTTCAATTTATTTATTAATAGAAGACTTAAGCATTTAAATAGATAAATGATATTTATTTAATTATCTCTTAGTCATTTTTAGGTGTATACACTAAGCATTTAAGTGAACCCTACATGCTAGTAATGGTGTTGAGCCTATCACATATTGTCTTGTTCTCACCAAGCAACTTAGGAGAGCAACCTTTTGTCAATATAACACACATCTTGCCTAATATACATGAAAACCATTCCTCTCATGATTCTTATGATGAGGATGACCCATTAATTCAAGTGTCTAACGAATGATTGAAGAAGCTTGACAAGGAGTTCTAAGGCCTTCAACACTTTGTGTGTACTAAACACTTAGTTGGAGAGGTAGTCCCCTTGATTAAGAGTCGAAAGATATTGTTAAAAGTGATTCACATGGTGTAGATGTTATACATATCATAGCTCACATAGTGGATGAAAATTCTATGACTATAGCGAGTTGTGCAAAAGTGCTTTGATATACTACGCCTAAAAACCAAGTTGAGACCCAAGAACCCATGGCTACAACAATACCTTCTATTCTTACATACACATCCTTTATTTTGTCTACTACTACTCAAAATGGTAATTCAATGCATGCTAGTAATTGGCTTAATTCTATCAACCAACATACCTATATACCACCTTCCTCCAATCCCCCCTTTGTTTCTCAAAAAAACCATCAACCATCTCTACCTACCACTTACCATACTATTCCACACGCCTACCATAATTTCCTTTTCAATCCACCATCACATTCCAACTTTTCACAAAGTAATTCACCTACCCATACCATCATAAACCAATTGTTGCAAAATGCATCACCATTACCACAACAATTGGCCAACATTAGGCAAACAAAATCCCAACAAACTTTTCTATCATATTGCACAAGTATCCCACTTTCATATACCATCCTAAAGACTCCCATCCAACAATACATAGAGCTAGCATATTTTGAGAAATAAAATGGTAAAGGTGACCCTAACACTCATGTGGTGGTATTTATCGCTTTATGCAATAATTTTATTCTTGAGGATGCCTTTCTTACAAAATATTTTCATATATCCTTTAAAGAAATTGCTTTTGATTATTTTTCTCTACCTAACATTCAATTAATAATTTTTCACAATTGGTTAATCATAGTTTACAAAATTTTCAAAGCAACATTGGGCCAGAAGTTACATTAACTGGTTTGGTGCATTGTAAACAAGGTGTGAAAGAAATGTGACTAATTTACTAGTAGATATCAAATTTTGTATTTGCAAATTTCTTTTTCTCTTCCTAATGCTGATGTTAAAAGAGTTTTTATTGGTAATTTACAACCACACATTAGAGATAAGATTTTGTTTATAAAATTTCTATCATTAACACACTTGTGCACAACACTTCATGATTATCAAATTTAGCTAGTCAATATGAAGGCTCTTCATCTATGACTCTAGTTGAAAAAATGAAGAGGCTCCTTAGCCTTTAAGAAATAAAACAATAAATTTACCAAGATAAACACTCATTCTTTTAATAATGTTGAAACTAAACTTGTAACTACAACATCTCCTATTGTAGCTCACTTTTCTTCTAGATCAAAGAATTGACACTTTACAAAACTTTATGAGTCCTCACATTCTATTATGATTCAATTTCTAAAGAACAACTCGATTAAAAACCTCCCCTATTTATCCCATAAATACATATACACCTATATCCCATTCATTTAATTTGAATGCCTTTTGTCAATATCACCATCCTTCTAGAAATGATATTTAGAAATGTATGTGTCTAAGACATGAAGTACAAGACCTAATTTATTCTAATATCATATAGTTGTATGATGTGAATTATAAGGAGAATAAATCTTTGGAACCTCCTAATCAAAGCTTTCAAATTTGTACCAATCCTTTTTCTTCCCATTCAAAAAATGTTATTGAGCCTAGTGCTGATTAGATAAACATGGAATATCAAACCAACTAATATGAACATATAGTAAATTTGATAGAACCTTGCCCTAGATGAGAGAGACCTAAAATTAAGCTTGAAATTAGTATCACCTTTACCCAAAGTGATAACTTAATTCATGTACTTGATGGAATACTATACATTAATGCTATAATTAATGACAAATCAACACATGGTGTGTTTATTATTCTAGTATGTATAGTAGATGTAGCCACAAAATAATTTTCTTATACATATGAATTGTTTAAGACATTTATGATAATTATAGATTCTTGATTAAGGTGCATGATGGCATCACTTGTCCCACCATTGGATCTATCATCCTTCAAATTAAATTTGGATTTAAAAGTTTAGATGTTCCTTTTACCACTATCCTTGCCTCTCTCTCGATCTCTCTCTCTCTCACACATCCTCTCTCTCCCTTCCCTTCTTCCCCTCCCTCTCTATCTCCCCATCCCTCCTTACCCCTCCCTCTCTCTCTCATCCTATCTCCCTATCTCTCTCTCTCTCTCACACACACATCTTCTCCCTCTCTCCCCTTCTTCCTATCCCTCTATATCTACCCATCCCTCCTTACATCCATTTCTCTCTCTCTAACACACACATCTTCTCCCTACCTCCTCTTCTTCTTTTCCCTATCTATTTCCGTTATTCCTGTCCCTCTCTATCTCCCCATCCCTCCTTACCCTTCTCTCTCTCTCTCTCTCTCTCTCTCTCTCTCTCTCTCTCTCTCTCTCTCTCTCTCTCTCTCTCTCTCTCTCTCTCTCTCTCTCTTTGCATATTATCTTCTGCCTCCCTCCCCTACATAGGTCTACACACATAGACACACATATAGACACACACATATTCTCCCTCCCTACCCTTCTTCATCTCCCTCTCTATCTCCCCATCCCTCCGTAACCCCATCTCTCTCTCTTTCACACACACACACACAAACACACACACATATTCGCCTCCCTCTTCATTATCTTTCTCGTCCCTCCCCTTTGTAGGTTTCCCCCTCCCTTCCTCTCCCTCTCTATCTCACCATTTCAACTTGGATGCACATTAAGATACCGAAAAATATTCACCTAGATATATTTTTTATAATCATCCTTGATTAAATTTTTCTATAATCATCCTTGATTAAATTGTCTATATGAAAAATGCATGGTAATAAGTACTCAAAAATGGAATTAATATTATATTCAACATCCTTTTCTATTATTATATTCCTTTTTTATCGTTAGAGTTTAGTCTTTATTGTTAGGAGTTTCCCAATGAAGTTGTGACTATCCTAAATTCATTACAAGTGTTCTACATTCATCACAACTGGCCTAGTTTTATTAGGACTGTCCTAACTTCATTAGGATTTTCATAACTTCATTATGACATTCCTAATGAATGTAGGACAATCATAGATTGATTGGACTGCCATAACTTCATTATGCATGCCATAATGAATGTAGGACAATCATAGAATCATTGGGACTACCCTCTCTCTCTCTCTCTCTCTCTCTCTCTCTCTCTCTCTCTCTCTCTCTCTCTCTCTCTCTCTCTCTCTCTCTCTCTCTCTCTCTCTCTCTCTTTATGAACTAATTTCATTGTCTTATTTGTGCATGTACATTTAGAAATCATTATCATGCCATGGAAAATGTTATAGATTTTTGCAGTTGTGATGGTGATGTTGTTAATTGGCCATTATCATTGATGTCTTTGCTTTTCTTAGTATTGATGATCTTGACTATGTGTTCTCGAAATCTTTGGTGCTCCAGAAGATGTGTTAGTGGTCCAAATATTTCAAGTTATTGGATATGGTCTTGATCTATTGTATTTATGTGTATCTTGGTTCTATTCTTATTTTTGTTGCTTTGAACGATGGTACTTGGGTTTGGATTAAGTTGGAAACTTGAGGATGTGCAGAGGCTTGTGGTGTAGCATGTGTATTATGGATTTTGGGTTCAAAATTTGTAATGATTGTAACATGTTGATATGGTCGTTGATGTGTGTTGTGGTATGGTCTACTACTCATTCCTTCCCACCACTAGAATGTTTAGTGTTGACCTATTTTAGATCTCTCTCTTGGCCGAATTGGAAGATTATGCTTCCATAAAGATAGTATATATTTGTGCATGATTTGATTGTGTTAGATATAGAAAAAGTGTGATATTGTTTTGAAGATATGTGAGATTGGAAAGGAAAAATCTGACTGTTGGTGATGTTAGTAAGTGTGTTGGTTTTGAGGCACCAAAAGTAGTCTGGTTTGTATAGATTGTGTTGTAGTGGTGGATTCTTTATTTCTTTCTCTCTTTCTTTGGTAATGAGCCTTTTTATAGGTAGTGAGCCCACCTACAGTGAGAATTCTGGTAGTGAGCCAACCTTTCTAAAAATCACCTTAACCGGTGTCACATTAACCAATGTTTTATATTGAGAACTAACATTCTCCATGGTCTTTCCCTTCTTGGGTTTTCCACGTCATATCTAGTGTTCATTGTGTGACCTGTTATATGTCTATATTTTCATGTTATATCTATGTTAATTAATTATGTTGGTTAGGATCCAGAGGTGAGAAGAATAAAATATTGTTTTAAGTTATCAAGTGATTCACCCCCCTCTCAGTTGTCTGAATATTCAACAATTAGTATTAGAGTTTTGGTTCCTTGGAGAAGAGCTTAACCTCTTGAGGTAGATCCTGATAGGAGGGCACATAAATTGACTATTCCTATCTTTGAAGGATCCAACTATAGTTTCTAGAAAGTGAAGATGAGAGGATACCTAACCTCTTTAGGATACAACACCTGGAAAGTAGTGAAAACAAAGTATGCTCAACCCACAAATTGTCTTACTACTCCAGATGAGATTCAAGCTTATGAATAGAATGAAAAGGAAAGACATGCTATCTTTAGTTATTTATCCAAGACTAAATTGACAAAGGTTGTTTCATTGAATATTGCTTATGAGGTTTGGGAAAAGTTGAGAGATAGCCATGAAGGAAATAATATAGTGAAATTATCAAAGAAGGTAACAACTAAGAATAGATATGAGAACTTGAAAATGGAAGAAGGAGAAGACATAACTATCTACTTTCATAAGGTTGATAGTGCAGTAAATTAAATCAGAGAGTTTTGCGACACTTTATTAGATGATTTGAAGAAGTTCACTAGAGAGAATTTGTATGGTACTCTATCGGCATTTGAGATAAGGAAGTTTGGAAAAGACAAGCCTAAGACGGAATCTGCATTTAAAGTGTCTGAGGAAGATCCAGAAGATGAATCGGCTTTTAGGTCTGGAATTTGTAATGATTGGAGCGTGTTGATCTGATCATTGATGTGTTGTGGTATGGTATACTACTCATTCCTTCCCACCATTAGAATGTTTAGTATTGACCTATTTTTGATCTTTCTCTTGGCTGACTTGGAAGATTATTCTTCCTAGAAGACAATATATATATGAGGATGATTTGCTTGTGTTAGATATTAAAAAAGTATGATATTGTTTTAAAGATATGTGAGATTGGAAAGTAAATATCTAATTGTTGGTGATGTTAGTGAGTGTGTTAGTTTTGAGGAAACAAAAGCAGTTCAGTTTGTGCAAATTGTGTTTCAATGGTGGATTCTTTCTTTCTTTCTCTCTTTCTTCAATAGTGAGCCTTTTTTTTTGGTAGTGAGCCTATCTGGCAGTGAGCCACCCTTTGTAAAAATCACCTTAACCAATGTCACCTTAACCAGTGTTTAATATTGAGAACTAAAATTCTTCGTTGTTTTTCCCTTCTTGGTTTTTCCACGTCATATTTGTGGTGTTCATTGTGTGATCTATTGTATGTCTATATTTTCATGCTATATCTATGTTAATTAATTTCTATTGGTTAAGATCTGGAGGTGGGAAGAATAAATGAAATTGTTTTAAGTTATCAAGTGATTCATCCCTCCCTCTCATTTTCTCAAATAGTCAATAGAAAAGACGATAAAAAATAACATGGGAAGAGTGTGAAGATAATAATGCAAATATAAGAGACAATTGAAGCAACTTTGTGAATCAAGGGAATCAAACACCATATGCCAATTCAAGTGGAACATGAAACCTTGCCCCAATCTAAGAGAGGTATGGAATTAGGAAAATAAAGAGAATGGATGCAAAACCTCTATACAAAGAGACAATTGAATCCCAAGGTTGAGAGAACATCATTTAGCACATGTCATGTTGAAGGCACACCATCTCTCATATTTTAAGTTGAAGGAACACCATCTCCCACATCTCAAGTTGAAGGCACACCATCTATCACATCTCAAATTGAATGCACACCATCTCTCACATGTGAAGTTGAAGGCACACCATCTCTCACATCTCAAGTTGAAGGAACGCCATCTCTCACATCTTAGTTGAAGGAACACCATCTCTCACATCTCAAGTTGAAGGCACAACATCTATCACATCTCAAGTTGAAGGCACGCCTTCTACAAATTGTAATGTTGCAAGTACATCTCAATTTAAAGGTATGTCATCATTTTCATCTCCAGTTGAAGGCATGCCATATATCCCTAATGCTATTAAAATTTATAATATTAAGGAAACTGAAACTTTGAGAACACCTCCTAGAATTTTACATAGAAATCCTAAGTATTTGATTGATATTGATGCTAATATTTTGAAACCAATGGTTGATAATATTCCAAAGAATACTTGTCAAAGATATGCTAACCAAATTTGGAGAATGTATTTTGATAAGTTAAATGAGATCGGAAGATATAAACTTTTTTTTGACATATGAAAAATTTAAAATTTAGGCCCATTATGAAGATTATTGGGCTCGGAGCATCAAATGATTGAAGTGAGGAATTGATTATGAAGAATATAATGAGTGCATATGAGAGAGTGGGTTCTATATCACACATGAAAGATAGAAATGTGATTCAAGTGATAAATCAATTGTGAATAATCTAATGAGTGCATATGAGAGAGTGGGTTCTACATGACACACAAAAGATAGAAATGTCACACGATGTGTCCTCACATCAACAATAGTAAGCACTCAAACCAAGAAATATCGGCTCCTTAGAAAGACAAGTAAAGAAATGAGAATAAGTAAAAAAATTCTAATGAGAGTCATGGGAAGGTGTGAAAGAGTTGAGGATCCAAATATAGGCATTCTCTGGTAGACTATAGTAAAAAGACAAAGCAATTGTTGAAGCCTTGAGATCCTTAATTGAATAATTTTGGAAAAATAACATGAAGGTCTCTCCTAATCAAAAAGATGTTCTAAGGATGAGGATTGGTAGTCAAAACTATGATCCACATCTGAAGCGTTTTTGGATATGACTCAAACACAATCTTTTGCCAAGTTTCTAGAGATGTATCCTCAAATTAAAATTAGTCAAATATTTTTTGAAATGGTAAATCCTTTTTATGTCAAAATAAATCACACATGCACAACTTTTTGTAGAGTACATATTGATTATGCTAATCATTATGATGTTTATCAACATATATGTGTAGACTTGCATTCTATCAATGTTTTGTAGGAATGTATCATAAAAGATCCACCTAGATCTTCAAGGGGTTTCATATCTACCATTTTATGTGAAAGAGTTGATGGTGAACAATTTTACAATAACGTATGCTTGGATGGTACATGTGTTCATTGTGGTAGCTTGAAAATTTTTCCAATATGTGAACATATGGAGAGTACATATGTTATTGGGAATGAACTAGTGAAATTTGGCAAATATAAGACAGTGGCCTATAGTCTAAAAAATGGCAAAGAAGCAAAAAGGTGTGAATTTGTTAGTGAAAAGATTCCAACGTATCAATTTATGGGCATTTTTTTGTGAGAATATATTGTGTGAGTATGCAAGGCATACCCATGGAGCTCGATGGTTGGAATTGAAATTCAAGAAATGCAAGCACATGTTTCCAATTTATACCATCATTTCAATTGTTGACTTGATAGAGAACTACACACTAAATCCATAGGATGAGGTTCAATCCCAGTATTACAACTCCACACAGGTTGCTATATTTGTGCATATAGCATTCATTCATGTTGGTGATAATATAGATCACAACAAGAAGATATGGAGATAGTATTATTTTTATATCAATGATTATAACACACATTCTATATTGTTTGTGTAAGGTTTCTTTAATATGTTCTACTATAATTTGGCTAGTAGGAGTATTTTATTCCGTCAACATATCATATGGTTAGATAATTGTGCATCACAATTCAATAACTCTCAGATGTTTTATTGGCTGAGTAGAATGCATAATACCAATGGTGTTCAACATATGTGTAATTTTTGTGAGGCTAGGCATGGAAAGGGGGATCATGATGGTGTAGGAGCATGTATCAAATGAGCCTTAGCATGAGAAGAGTTAAAGTAATAAAATAAAGAAAAGTTGATAGATGCAAAATCTATTGTCAAGTGGTGTAATGGTACAATGGGTTTAGGTAATCAAGGTGATTATATAGTTTATATATCTTTTTGGTTGATAGATCAAGATACTAACATTGCAAAATACAAGGATTGTTGTACATTGATAGGATTGAGTGAACCACACACTTTTAAAAGATCTAATGCAGGTTCATGGAGTATACATACATGAAATATGGCATGGTTTTGTTCATCATGAGTAGATGAATCATGGAATGAGTGTGAGTTGATGAAGTGGTTCAACAAATAGTGTACGATAACTTTGAGCCCAGTTGAGACATATCAACTCCTGACAACATTGTAACTCACATAGATCAAATCATTAGTTGACTTTGACCATGTGTTAGATCTAGTGCAACCAGGTAAATTATCTATATAAATATTTAATTAAATTGAATTTTATATCTTATTTGTTCACTAAATTCATGTACATGATTGCACATATCATTTCAAAACATTTTTATGCAGTTATCGCATGTGAAGACAATGAAGAAGGAATAGGTTATTATCTATTTTGTTGTGTGGAGACAAAAAATAAATTGGATGGCCCTCTAGTAGATGGAGAAAACATTGAATACCCTATAGGATCAGTGGTTGTTACTAGTACATGGCTTAGGAGGTACCCAATGAATAAGTCTAACTTGTCATTGTTTGTGAACTTTGAGACACATAGAAAGATTCTTCATTATTCCAACCTTGTGATGACATCAAATGTTCATTTGATCAAATATGGGGCTAGACCACTGAACAAGAACCTATGGAAGGTTCGCGAGTCTGACCATGAGACAATAATTAACACAATAAAGAGTAGAGAATATCCAAATGGTTTATTAAATTGAATGTAAATGAAAAAATAAAATTGTAATATCAAGCTTATTTGGATATATGTATATATGACTTGTAAATTTGTACAGATGAAATAATTGAGGCATTTTGATAATGAATGCCTTTACAAGATACTTATGTACAATATAATTTTGTTTTCCAATGATTGAGATACTTAATATTACAATTGAGGTGTGATTTTTGTAATACAATCTTAAAATGCATGATTTATTCTAATAATGTTGCATGATTTGTCACTTTTTTCCATAAATTTCTTCATGCACTTAATAAGAATAAAGAATCCTAAATTTCAAGAAATTTGGTTGGTTAAATCACAAGTTAAACTATTGCCCCAGTTTGAGGTCTGAGAGCACATAAATAGGCCTAAAAATCATAAAATTAATTAACTTTATGTAGTATTGTAAATTATATCCCCTATAATTGTATGCTACATAAGAGACTTCACTTTATTTTGATTGGATATCTTCTTCATCACCTTGTCCTTTGTCGACTCCACTGACTATTTGAATTGTAGACACTAGTGCATCGTGAAGATGTTTGTGCGTTGTGCTAGCATCCTGTGAATTTGATAGTCTGAAGGTGGTCATTTGAGCATTACATCTAGACCTAGAGGATGCCTATAACACCTCTTTGCAACAACCAATGTCTATTTTCATCCCAACATGTTTATCTTTCCTTTTGGAGTTCATTTTGGCTTTCTAGTTGCGTCTCTAACTCTCTCCCAAAAATTCTATTGGATTTATGCTTATCTTATTTTGAATCTTTCTATGACTGTGTCCTTGTCTCTCACATATTACTATGATTGTGATGCTTTGAGGAAGATCAACTTATTCTTTTTCTTCATCTGGTAAGCTTCTCCCTTTGGGTGTGGAAGGGGATTCTTCTTCTTCCTCTATATTTTTTTTTTATCTCCATAGCATATACGTTAAGATATTGTTGTTGTATCTTTTATCTATTATTTTATCTATCTATCTTGTTTGTTTGTGGAGGTGGAAACAACAAAATGGGGATCTGCCTGTGGTAGGCCTCTAAAAACATAACCAAAATCTTTTTGTCCTTGTTCGTCTTGTGTGCAAATTACTGAGTAGATTTGGGGAGCTAGTTGGAGGCTTCAAGCATGGACCGAATGTGAGATTACATATCTTCCCTCTTTCCTTTTCATTACTTAATAGATAGTCCTATTTTCTTTCCGCATTGTTAGTATGCTTAGCTTCTTTTATTTAGGCATGTTTCCCTCATAGCCTATTATCTGTACGAACTCTATGAATCTGTCTGTATAGGATGCCATCGCGCAACACTATTGTCTTAGAATTGCGCATGTGTCATCAAACAAAGTGTCACTGAGTAACGTTAGCGGGCCTCTATGATATGTTCAGTGTCATCTAAGGGGTACCTAATAGTTCTACACTTTGTACTACATTCGGAGTGGAGAGGTTGATTAGTGAGTCTCTGATAGGTGTTCACTTGCCTGCTAGAGTGGTTCACTTTTTCCCCTCTAAACTTTATTTTTTTCATCCTAGGCACAAATAATTAGCACCAATGCATCTGAGTGGCCATGTTTATGCAATCTCTTAACTACACCAAGTGGAAAAAATTGTCAAAATTTGACAAAGCATTTTTTGAAAAATATGGTACATACGAATGGGTTGTCTAAACCTAAGAGGTCGTGACAAACCCCTATCTAATAAAATATCTTAGTTTTGAAAAAAAATGATTCCATTTGCCTGTGGCAAGATTTTTTTTGCTGCCCTAAAAAAGTATCAGGTGCATTCAATGAAAAGTTGTAATATACACTAACTTTCATTTTATTCACCATGGAAATAAATTGTTACCATGAGCACATCTAGGAGGCCAGGTTTACACTAGGCATGCCCCTATTTCACTTGCCAAGTTTCTCGATTGTTTTGGGCCATACCCTAGCCATGTATTCTTTTAGGTGCCTTAAGTATGAAAATTGTCAAATTTTGACGATGCGTTTCTCATAATCTATGAGACATAAGAATGATCCATTTAAATATACAAGGTTGTCAGATACCCTTATCCAAAAATATCTCTCATATTTGAGTACTCAAATCTAATTGCTCATGCCGAGACTTCTTCTGTTGCAACAAAAGAGTCATATCCATTTAATGAAAAGTTGTAATACACCCTAAATTTCATTCTATTTGCCATAGGCACAAATTGTTAGTGCGAGTGCATTCAGGAGGCTAGGTTTACCCTAGGCATTTCTCTATTTTTCTTTCCAAGTTGCTTGAATTTTTCAAGCCATACCCTAGCCACACATTCTCTTAAGTGCCCTAAGTGTGTAAATTATCAAACTTTGACGACACATTTCTCATAATCTATGACACATATGAATGGGTTGTTTGATCCTATAGGGTCATGAGACACCCTTCTCCAAAAAAATCTCTCAAATTTCTAATACTCAAATCCATTTGCTTGTGTTGAGATATTTTCTATTGCAACAAAAAGCGTCAAATACATTCAATGAAAAGTTACAATATACCTTAACTTCCATTATGTTTGTTTTGGGCACAAACTATCAACCTGAGTGCATTCAGGAGGTCATGTTTACACTAGGCATGCTCCTATTTTTCTCACCAAGTTGCTCGATCATTTTGTGTCATACCCTAGCCATGCATTTTATGAAGTGCCTTAGTGTGAAAATTGTCAAAAATTTGATGACATGTTTCTCAGATTCTATGACACATAAGAATGAGATATTTGAACTTACAGGTTTGTGAGACACCATTCATAAACCTCTCTTATATTTCAAATACTCAAATCCATTTTCTTGTTCTGAGACTTTTTTTGTTGCAACAAAAAGCGTCATATGAATTCAAGTAAAATTTGCAATATACCCTAACTCTCATTCTGCTCATCATGGGCACAAACCATCAATGTGAGCACATATGAGAGGCCAGGTTTATGCTAGGCATACCCCTATTTTTCTCACCAAGTTTCCTGAACATTTTGGGCCATACCCTAGCCATGCATTCTCTTTAGTGTTCTAAGAGTAAAAAAATTCAAACTTTGACGATGTGTTTCTCGAAATTTATGGCACATACAAATGATCCATCTAAGTGTACAAGGTCGTGAGACTCTGTTCTCCAAAAACCTCTCTCATATTTTGAGTACTCAAATCCATTTGCTTGTGCTGAGACTCTCTATTGCAACAAAAAATGTCAAATGCATTCAATGAAAATTTACAATAAACTCTGCTTCATTTTGTTTATTGTGGGTACAAACCATTAGTGTGAGTGCATTCAGGAGGCTGAGTTTACACTAGGCATGCCTCTATTTCACTCACCAAGTTGCCTGATTGTTTTGGGCCATACCCTAGCCATGCATTCTATTAAGTGCCCTAAGTGTGAAAAATGTCAAAATTTGATGACATGTTTCTCAAAATCTATGGTACGTACGATTGAGCCATCTGAACCTGTGGGGTTGTGAGACAACCTTCTCCAAAAACCTCTCTCAAATTTGAAATACTCAAATCCATTTTCTCGAGTTGTGACTCTTTTTGTTGCCCCAAAAAGTGTTAGATACATTCAATGAAAAATTACAATATACTCTAACTTTTATTTTATTCACCATGGGAACAAACCATCAGTGTGAGCATGTCTGGGAAGATAGGTTTATGCTAGGCATGCCCCTATTTCGATCACCGAGTTGTTCAATCATTTTGGGCCATACCCTAGCCACACATTTTTTTAAGTAGCCTAAGTGTGAAAATTGTCAAACTTTGACAAAGCATTTCTTAGAATCTATGACACATGTATGAGCTATCTAAACCTATGGGGTTGTTTGATGCACCTATCTAATAACCTCTATCAGATTTCAAATAATCAAATTGATTTTCTCATGCTGACACTCTTTTTGTGCGATAAAATGCGTCATATGCATTCAATGAAAAGTTGCAATATACCCTAGCATTCAGTTTGTTCATCATGGGCATAAAATATCAACATGAGCGTGTCTAGGAGGCTAGGTTTACCCTAGGCATGCCCCTATTTCACTCGCTAAGTTTCCTATTCTTTATGAGCCATACCCTAGCGACACGTTCTCTTCAGTGCATAAAAGTCAACATTTTTTACCATGTTAACTTCCTTCATGCACCTAATATGAGATCCATTTGAGATACCCTTTTCACCCTTATTAAACATATGTGAAAATTAGCTAAGGTTGTTTTGTATGAAATAGATGAAAAATTATTGTTTGTAGTCAAATTAAGTGTTTTTGGGACTATTTTAGGATAGTAGAGATCAAATGGATTGATCAACCCCTAAGATTGATAAGGAAGGTTTAAATAGACATATATAACATGTCTAAACAACCTTATAATATAAATAACTCGTTCAAGCACTTGAATCCATATAAATACAGTCTGCACATGTGGGATAAGTATGAAGCACAACACAATTTTTTGTAAGCCTATAAGCATCAATAATTTTTTTCTTTTTTAATTACTCTAGGAGGAATTTTGTAAGGGTCTTCATGTATCCATGGACTACAAAAAAATTCAAATGGTATTATTCATCTTGGAGAATCTACTTACAACCTAGGCATTCAAGAGGGTACATATTGTAACTTGCATTCTTATGTTGGGTGCTTAGATAGTGATTGCTGCAATAGAGACTTTGCATTATGATTATATTGATAAATACCACATGGAATGTCATGCATTCCATTCACCTTGTCTCATTGAACAAAGGTATGTACAAATGACATACCATGAATTTTCGTGCACCATGTACTTCATTATTATATTATTTGGTCATCTTCTTAGCATGATGACAATTTGTACATAAATACAAAATTAAGACAATGAGATTAGTTCATAAAAATCTAGGATTATCATAACTTCATTATGATTGACTTAGCTTCATTGTTAATA
Organism: Cryptomeria japonica; assembly: GCF_030272615.1. Taxonomy (NCBI): domain Eukaryota; kingdom Viridiplantae; phylum Streptophyta; class Pinopsida; order Cupressales; family Cupressaceae; genus Cryptomeria; species Cryptomeria japonica. The sequence goes on along the minus strand of NC_081410.1, from coordinate 657,310,957 downwards.
TTGTCACAACTTTCTTAGGATAGTCATAGGTTCATAATTATTGTATGTTACATACTCACAATGATGATAGGTTCATTAGGACAATAATAGCTTCATTAGGAGAATCATAGGCTATTTAGGACTCTCATAGTTTCATTACACATGTCATAACCTTGTTAAGATATGATTTAACTTTATCAAGAATTTCATAACTTTTGAGCAAGTAAAATTTTCCACAGCCTTGTCATTTCCTAGTTGTTCCTATTTTCTAGATAGTTAAGAAAGATCATTTATTCTACCTAATTTTTACTCTTAATTAGTATGTAAGATACAATCTTCATGTCTCCATGGAGTATGAAAAACTTGAAATTATAGACATGAAACTATAAAATATTTATTAGTTACCAACTTATGAACTTTAATTGTGGAACACAAATTGATTTCAATTAAGAGTGTAGTAAGAATTGTAGACAAAATAGATATAATATATAATATCTCACATAGACAAATGCTGATAAAATTAAAGAATGTTGATTTCAATCATAAAATGTATATGAAATTATGGATAATAATTATAAAAAAGATTTGCATTAACTAAAAATTCATAGTCATACAATGTTTCATGTCGATAAGAGTATAACATATATATCCAATACAGTGTACAAGTTTGCCAAAATTCATATGGACATAAAATGTTACATATCCATAATACAAAACATATACTCAAAAATGCCATATAGGCATACAACTAAGGCACCTAGTCTACTGATTTACCACTAGCAAAAGGAAATAGATCACGAGTTGCCTTTGACTGTCGAGGGGATGGAGATGTATGTGATGTTAGCGTCTTTCGAATGTGTTGACTATTCTTCCTATCTAGACTTATGTGGAGCTCCAATTGATACACTCAAAAGTATAGACATCAATGTATAATATATATAAAAATTGAATTATAGAATGACATATAATAGAATAATTACTTACCACATACATATAATCACATTGTTCATCTACAATGGGGGCACGTTCATGATTAGGAGTGACAAGGCCCTGTAAAAAGCATTAAGATAGCAATTAAACTACATACGAGTATCATTACAATTTTCAATAATAGAACATTAAAAGAACAAGTGAAATTTACTAATTTGTTTCATACCTTTGTCAAAGCTTCAAAAATTGCTAATACTATAGCAACGCCATGATCCAATGCATCTTGAACATTAGGAGGAGTATCTGATGTCAACAACTAAAAATTGAACAACTATTTCTCAATTATCAAAACTAACTAAATTTATTTTACAACTCCATTAATGAATAAAGGTTAGCTTGATGTAAGTGCCTTGATGAAATTCATTGTGAGGTGTCAATGTCGAAGTTCTAACACCAAACTATTTGACATCCAAAGTGACTTATGAGAAAACCATTCATATAATGTTGACTATTCAGATGTAATAATTAAATTATTTATTGGATACATACTTGATCACTTGATGGTGTCATCCAAAACATGTCTGGGGGAATGTCCCAGGTAGTATAAATACTTTGAGCTTGGATTTTTATCACAATCATTGTACTAACTTGCAAAATTAAATGAACTTGCAAAAATTTACCTGGGTATCAATGTCGAATGTCTCATTCAGCAGAGACTTTGTCATGACCATATTCTATGTAGCAGATGACTCCTTTGTAGCTACATGCTGACAACTATGAGGTTCATAAGTTCAAAGAGACCCGCATGACTAACAATAGTGAGCTAGAACTTGAGGCCTACAAGATTCACCCCCATCACCATGTACTAGAGGCTCGACATACTATATGAGGGCCTGATCAATGAGCTAATGGACTCTAAGGTATCCACCTCGACACTCTCCTTCACAATGGAAGGACCAGTGACATGATCCACCATAGGTCTACCCAAGGGTCTTGGTGCCAAGTATGGGTCACATTGTGCCCCTACTCTATCATGTGAAGATCCCCCACCCCTACCTTGGAAATTTAGATAGTTAAAATTGTTAGGCATCTCATTGAGGACAAACTCAGAATAGAATTTACTCAAAAATTATTGAGGCGCCTCATGATTATTGCATGGTGGCTGATCAAAAACCATCCACCACCTATCCTAAAATTTATTCCTTGTCCCTTCATGGTGGCACCAGTGGATAGGGAACCTTTTGCATCCAAGTTGTAAGGGTTGATTGGTTCGAGTTCCGTGAAAAGTGCACACAAGTCAACTTTGTTTATTTTATTTTTCTTTACTTCAACATATGATAACTTGTTTAATTTGACCGCTCACTCAAACTACATGGGCTGTGATGGATTACAATGAGTTCACAAGGCTTGTGCCATGAGAAGTTGTTGAAGCAATATATTTAAAGCCTATTGATCAACTCCTCAAGTTATTTTTTTGTTGTTTTCAATTTTCCCTAATATTTTTTCTTGTGTGTTTGGGGGATGTCTATGAATTGAGAGAGGGGTTGGTTGTGCCTCTTCTTCAGAAGGCTCTTGACGAGGAGGTGGTGGTGGGTTTTCAATATTCTCAGATGGATTCTAAATTTGTAAAATTTAAAATAAATTTTAGTTTAAAAACCTAATTTAATCTACAATTTAATTAAAATTTGAGAATAAAAAATTATAAATTCATACCTTTTTGACCCCCTTGACATCGTGGTGCCATTTTAATTACAATCTCACACCTTCAAGATGTTAGGCCCAATATGGAAAGCTAATGTACTAAGAGGGGAGGGGTGAATCAATACTTCAAATATTTTCTTCAACAATAACTTTACTATTAAGCATAAACCAAAAATTGTTGTAACATAATATAATGCTGAAACAAATAAATAACAATCATACATGATTCACTACATAACACATATATTTTGGTTACGTAGAAACTCTTGGTTAGAGAGAAAAACTGCGGTGGGGATGGCACCCACAACTTCACTAGTGCAATAATAAAGGTTTCTCGGTTAGAGCTACATGTTTAGCTATTTTTGATAGCTTACCCTGTTAGGAGTATCAAGATCTTTAGATCTAGCTTGCTAAAGGATTTTACAACACTTAAACTAAATGATGCACCTAGTTAAAGGCTTTACAATTTATAGACTTTGTTAGAGTCTTTTACCCTTTTAAAGGTTTCTCTTACAACTCAAAATATTACAATAAAATCTTTACAAATACAAATATCCGTAACTTTACATCTGAAATGTAATAGCAGATTCTATGTGCTCAAAATGAGATTACCTTGCTTATAGCATACCTCGGTAATCCATAGATTAACTCGGTAAACCCTTCTGTTTACTCTGTTCCTTGACTGTTCTCTAAAATCCTTCTCGGTGGCCTTCTGTGTCTCTAACAGTCACAATACTTAGTGCTTCCTTATCTATTACACATGTCTTGCTTCATACACCTCCATATCTAATCCTTAAATCATTCTACATATAAATAGATCTCTTTAGGATGATGATCTTGTTCATGCATCAATCTTATAAACAAGATTCATCGAATGAATAACCCTAGAAATTATTTAATTGGATAGATGTCCTCAAAATCATACACAATCTAGAAGTGCAATTTCCTATGTGATAACAGTTCTTTGTTCCTCGATCTTGTAACATGTTTCCACACATGTGTCCAGGTTCAATGAATCTGGTAACATGTTTTCACTCGGTGTGTGTTCACTCGGTATATCATTTTTGCTGCTCGGTAGACATAGAGTGTTACTTGGTAGACAGCTCGGTGTATAATAGACTCTGTGACTTCTATCTTCTATAATCGACTGCTTTAGTGCTTACCGACTGAATGTTCTAGTAGTATTAACTGACTAGAGTATATGGGATGACTTTGGATATAAAACTAATGACAACTTAGTAAATAGTAACAATCTCCCCTTTTGACATTAGTTTTGAAATGTTTGACAAAATTCCTTTCAAAGTCATAACTCAAAACTATATACTTACAAAATTTGACTAAACTGACAGTATATACAATAGTCAATAAATAGTATACTCAGATATACTCCCCTTATCAATATACTGTACATAATTCTGATTTTGCATGCTCGGTGATCAATGTTTTGTGTTTACTGCACTTGTTCTTTGTTCTTTGATCACTGCTCGGTGTTTACTGCTCCCCTGTCAAATTCAACTATGCATTTGGATACTCTGTTCTGCTCGGTATACTCCCCCTGTATACTACACTCCCCCCTTTGATACTTTGATACTATACTCCCCCTTTTTGACAAACATCAAAACTAGTTACCATTTGGTGGAGGCAACTGGTCAAAAATGGATTTATACTTTGTCCTTGCATCGGTGAGAGCGGTAGAGAGGGCATCCTTGACACTATCCATGAGTGAATTCTGAGCTATAATGTCAGCTAGGAGTGAGATCAGACCATCTAGTGTGCTTCCCTCTGGCTGAGTGGATAAATGAGTGGCTCAGTTGATCTGCTCTTTAATAGATGAAAGATGAGGAATGAATAATGTTTGAAGAGTCATTATATCCATCCTGATCTTGTGCTCTTCATTTCGAAGTTCCAACTGTTGAGCCATAAGAGTTTTCAATTTGGTGTAGAAATTTTGAATAGAATTTGGCTCGGTAGTCAATGTATTGGAGATATTGGTGATCTCTTGTTCAATGACTTCGATTTTATTTTTGATATCCTTAATGAATAAAGAGAATGTACAGAGCTTTTGAAACAAATAAAGAATATTCTTAAGTTGAGGGGACAACTCAGCAATAAATTTGACTAGTTTGACTTTACCGATAGCAATCACTTTCTGTACCTCTTCAATTAGTTTTATAGTTAGCTCTTTATCCTTCAACTTGCTGAGGTATTCAGATGCGTCTACTCCTGTTGCTTCTAATTGAGTGAGGAGTTCATCTAGTTGCATATGGATGGCAGCATCTTTATTCACGGTAGCTTCAAGTAGCATATCTGACAATAATGCCTTAACCTTCTGAAGTACACAGTTCTTTTTCTAAATAGCCATCTATCTTTCCTGTTCAGCTTTGGCTTTGCATAATTCTACATTAGGCAACACAATTGGTTTTGACAAATCTATCTTGGAACTATTCTTTTTCATTTTCTTTTCTTTAGAGGAGGAGGCTTTCACCGGTTGAACTAATACAATGGCTTAGGAGGCTTGTTTACCCTTGGTAGGTTTATCGGTAGAGGCAACACTTTTGTCGGTTCCTATAGCCTCTGTTGTGTTCTTCAGTGCTTCTGTGCTTGGGTTCTCGGTGGCAACAGTTTTTGTGCTTGCAGGTGCTTGAGAAGTCTGTTCCCCAGTGGTCTGAGAAGTAGATTATCCTTTGGTAGACTATTGCCCCCCTTTTCCCTTGATCAGTATCCTTAGGATGCTCGGTTGGGACTTGTTGAGTGACCAGAGGATATGACTTGACTTGTTCCAAAACTGATTCACTGGATACCAATTTGGCATAGGCATTGCCTTCTATCATTTCTTATCCCTGATCCTCAGAAGCCATGACATCCTCATCTAATTGAATAGTTTCAGCAGGATCTTGTTCAATGATGTCAACTATTTCAACTACACTTTGAGGTTCAACATGAGGTTCATCATTCTTGAGTCGGAATATTTCTTGCCATTTTTCCTTAGTTTCATTCTCGACTTCAAGATAAAGACCGTTCATCATTTTCAATGCTCTCTACTTTACTTGAAACTTTGTCTGAGAGGTCTTTAAATGTTCTTTAATGTCATCTACCGACATGTCTGGAAAGAGATGTACCAAAACTCTTTCTCTAACCTCTTTCTCCGAGTCCATAGCATATTGCCACCTGGTGTCGATATGTGAATACAATGTTTTAGGAAGGAAATTAGTCACTTCCAATGGGACTATTCGGAATTTAAGTAGTGTACATACTACGGCTTCTTCTATTTGCCTCTTTTCATCTTCATTTCTGGAATCATATTTCACATATCTAAAAGCTCCAAATCCACCATATTGCTTCAGATTAGCACAAAAGTTATCAACACTATGTACTTCTTCCTTTTTACTCTTAACAATCTGAAATTTATTTTTGTCTTCAAATTCAGTGTCACTGGACTCTTTGTTCAAAATGAGTCTCCGAATAGACTTCTTGTAAGTTTTTGGTACCTTTGGAACTGCAACACTTTTTTGTTTCTTGCTCGGTGACATTGCAGAAGATCTAGTGTTTGGGCACTTCACTAGAGGAGTCGGTGATACCTATGATGTATTCTGTTTCTTCCTTTTCAAAATTTTCCCTTTTGGCAGCTCGGTGCTCAATGTAATAGCTGCTTCCTGGGCTTCAGATTCCTCCTTGGTTATGACTTGAACACTCTTGACAGGAGTGGAGGAAGAACCTTCTCCAAATTTCTCAATTAACACTTTAATCGTTTAAGTTTCTTTCCTTGTAGCCTTAGGTACTACAATGCTCATCTTAACTTTTTCTTTAACCTCTTCATAAGTTTCGTACCTGATTTCTGTAGCATGCCTTGGAAGTGCAAGAAAGACATCTATCTGTTGTTGTGAAATGTCAAAATCAATCTCATAACCCATAGGTGACAAAGATTGAGTTCTCGATTCCACCACATTGACATAGCAGTAGTCGGTGTCTACTTCAAAGCATATATCATCCTTGTATTTCTCCACTAACTTGGGTGGAATCCTATACCTGTTATGCATCTTTTCTTGAAACTTGTTAAAGTAATCATCCATAATCTCATTAAAGTTATCACCTAGCTGTTTGATGAAGTCATTGATTTGATGGGTGATTGGTCGGTGTAGCTCCCAAACTACATTACGGACAGATGGAAAGAATTTTTGAAAATAGAAAAACATGCATACCAAGAGTGATCCAAACTTCAGTGTGTTGGTCGAGTTGTTCTTCTTCAGCTTCCTTATGGTGTTTAGATTTTCAAACAGATTCTTCAACAACACTTCACAAAGATCAATCTTCATTCCCTTCTTCACAATTTTATATGCTAAATCAACAACTGCACATGGTACACTATTTTCCCTTGCCGATTGAAAGAAACAATAACCTATTACTCTAATGGAAAACTTCAACTCCGCATCTGTGACATTATTCAGTTTTAGACCTCTGCAATCGGATTCAACTCCGGTTAAAGTGATTAATTCCTTCAGTGAAATCATTTTCTGAGCTCGGGCATGGTCATAAATAGGGTATCTGGTTATCAAGTGAATGATTTCCTTGGTGATTTTGAATGGTTGCTCCTCTAACCACATGAAATCAACATGAACTCTACTCAAAACAAACTTGACCCATTCGGGTTTGAAGACATGGGGATAGGTTAGGGCTTAGGTCAATCCCTTGACTTTAATGTGTTCAAACTTAATATCTAGTTTTCCATCGGTACACAATTCATCATATGTGTCCTTGATCTCAACATGACCTAGTTCCTCAACACGACATTTGGTGAAAAATCTAATATCCTCAACCAACAGAACCCTATTCGGAATGAGTGAAAATGTCATTTTATCATCCGGTTCACATGCTACTTTGGGTGGTAGGGAATATTTCAATGAGGGTTTCTCAATGGTTTCAACAACAGTGGGTTTCTGAATCTTTGGAGCCATTACAAACTCAAGATATCTACTAGCGAAAAAAAGCCTAGGGTTTGAAACTTAACCAGCAAATGCTTTCACTTAGTAAATATAAAACAGATAATCACACTGATATTTCCCGATTAGCTAGCTCTTAGAAATGCTTGAGATCGATGTGTAAATACCTTGAAATTCGCTCGAGAGGTGTTTGATCGCCTTTGAATCGCTTAGCTATGCTCTCTGAAAACTTGGTAAGTGTGAAATGGTCACGCAAAGTGCTTTAAGTACACATTTTACCTTGTCAGGCTCCGTGTGGTTAGGTCAAAAAAAATTAAATGCACTCGGTTCCACTAAACCGATTACCTTCCTTTTTGCCATTTACCGACTAGACATATTTCCTGCATTTATCGACTAGATAGGTCTCTTGCATTTACCGACTAGACAGGTCTCTTGCATTTACCGACTACTCTGGTGCTCCAGAAGACTAGATAGAATTTCAAACTCACTAATGCATCTTAGCTATGCAGGTTTTGGAATTAAGTACATGATAAAATAGGAACTCTTAGGATCTAACTTTGAGAGAATGCAGTCCCTTCATACCTTTACCGATTAATTCGAAGTAGATGCACCTAACTCGGTAGGTAAGGTGCTTTCTTCATTAGTTGATCCATTTTCCTTCTTTTTCCAAATCATCTGTAATTTGCTTCTTATTACCTCAGTATCTCCTCTGGGTTGATCTCTGCAATCTCCAGCCAAGTGTCCAACTTTGTGACAATGAAAACATGCCATACCAGGATTTCTCCATGATCTTCGGTTGTTCATTCCAAACCTTATAAAACAGTTGGCACTTATATGTCCATATCTTCCACATCATTCACACCATATCCTTGTATTGTAATCCCATGGTACTGCAACATATTGTCGGTTAGGATCTGTGTGAGTTTGGTAGCTTCCAGTATTTGCTCGGTGTGCAGACCACATATAGTTCTTCTGCTTAAACCAACACTTCTCAGTACTGTGTCCATATCTATTGCAGTTTTTACAAAACCCTTTGAATTTTTCCTTTTGATAATTGCTAACAGACTTTTTCCTACATTGATTAGATGTGTGACCATACTTATTGTAATTGTTACAATAACCATTAGACCTAATGACATTCGGTTTCTTACCTTTTCTGATTTGGCACAAGTTGGCAGTATCTCCTTGTTTTCAATAGTAGTTGCAAATAGGTTTCTTTCCTTTGATGTTCTTCTTGTTTCCAGCTTGCTTTGATGATTCTCCTCTCTCGGTAGTGTGGATTCCCTTTTCGATAGAGTCTTTTCCTTTGTAACCGAGTCCTGCATCTTTGTTGGGTCTTCTTATATTCAGTTGCTCATCCAACATCTTTGATGCTTCATAACTCTTCTTCAGTGTTTCTTTGGATTTCTTCTCTGCTTCAAGTTCATCAGTCAATCTTGATAGTTCAAGTTTCAATGCTTGATTCTCATTTTCCTTTAGATTTGCTTCATGATGTGCATAACCCAATTGATTAGACAGATTACTTTGTATTCCAGTCATCCTAGTGATTTCATCATTCTTTTCAGACACTAATGCTTCAAGATGTTGTTTTTCTCTTTCTAGATCTCTTAATCTATCCTCAGTTGTCCTCAATGTATCAAGATTTTCAGTCATCTGTGTGCTGAAATGTTCATGTTCTCTTTTCATTTCTTTTAGTTGTTCAATCAGTGCTTTGTTCTTTTCTTTCAATTCTCCAATCATCTCTTCAGTCTCTTCAGATATACTGTTCTCTGTTGCACTATTGAGGAGAAAGATTTAGCTGCTAAAGTTGAAGAGAAAGATGAATGGGTGATTGACAACGGTTGTTTACATCATATGACTGGTGATAAAAGAAAATTTGTGAGTATGGAAAGGTGTGATGGTGGAATAGTAAGATTTGGAGATGACAAAGCCTGTGTGATCCGTGGTAGAGGTTCTATTTCCTTTGATGGTAAGCATAACACTAATGATGCCATGTATGTTGAAGGCTTGAAGCATAATCTTTTAAGTGTTGGACAGATGGTTGACAAAGGTTATGATTTGCAATTCAAGAATGGAAAATGCAAGATCCTAAATGCCTCTGGTATAGAGATTGCATCAAGAACTAAGACTGAAGGTGATATCTTTAATTTGAATGCCAGTGAGAAAAGTTGCTTGATTGCTTAGATTGATGAAATTTGGTTGTGGCATAGGAGAATGTGTCATGTTAATTTTGACTCAATGATTAAGATCAATTCTATTCAAGCCATTAGAGATTTGCCTAAAATTATTAAGACTGCTAATCTAGTATGTAAGGAATGTCAAATGGGTAAGCAAATAAGAATTTATTTCAAGAGTAAGCAGTATTCATCTGATGAATTGCTAGATCTTGTGCATACTAACCTATGTGGACCTAGAAGTATAAGAAGTGTGCAAGGTGACAGATATTTCATGTTATTGATTGATGATTATTCTAGAATGATGTGGGTTGCATTTTTGAGATAAAAATCAGAAGCATTGGACAAATTCAAGATATTGAAAGCAAATGTTGAGATTGAGACAGGACTGAAGGTTAAATGTCTGAGATCTGACAGAGGGGGATAATTTTGTTCTGGTGAGTTTGACTCATTCTGTGAGAAGAATGGGATTAGAAAACAATTATCTTCTCTTTGAACTCCACAACAGAATGGAGTTGTTGAAAGGAAGAACACAACTATCTTGGATGTTGCAAGGACTATGCTGATTGAAGGGAATATTCTAAAGATCTATTGGAGAGAAGCTGTTAGAACTAATGTTTACACATTCAACCAAGTGCATATAAAAGGTGATACTGGTAAGACTCCTTATGAACTATGGTTTAGTCATGTTCCTACTGTGAGATATTTCATAATCTTTGGAAGCAAGTGTTACATCAAGAGAGATGAGGATATAGGTAAGTTTGATTCGAGAAGTGATGAAGGAATCTTATTGGGATATTCAACAAAGAGAAAAGCCTACTGGTGCTACAATAAGAGACTACAAAAGATAGTGGAAAAGGTAAAATGTGAAGGTTGATGAGAACCGTGGAAAAGAAATTAGAGCACACAAATATGATGATGATCATAATATTGTTTTAACACAAATTCAGACTGAATAATTGAAGCAGAATGATCTGGTAGAGATAGTTAACTCGGATATTGTTGGTGTCGGTGAAGAAGTGCAGGAACCTGAAAAATTAGAATAATCAGAAGACTATGATGAATGTAAGACTGAATCATTCTAAAAATTAGATCATTAGTGATAAAAATAAAGGTGTAATGACTAGAAGAAGACTAGCTATTGAAGAGGTATGTTTGATTTCTAAAATTGAACCTAAAGATGTTGTTGAGGCTTGCAAGGATGAAAATTGGTTGAAGGCTATGGAAAAAGAATTGAATCAGATTGAAAATAATAATAAATGGGAACTTGTGCCTAGACCTAAAGACAAGAATGTGATTGGTACTAAATGGGTATTCAGGAACAAATTGAATGAAGTTGGTGAAGTCAGAAATAAAGCAAGATTGGTATGTAAAGGTTATTCACAAAAGGAAGGGATTGATTATGAGGAGACTTTTTCTCCGGTAGCTAGACTTGAAACTATTAGACTATTGCTTGCATATGCTTCTTATAAGGATTTCAAGGTATATCAGATGGATATCAAGTCAGCCTTTTTGAATCATGATCTTGAGGAAGAAGTCTACATTGAGCAACTTGATGGATTTTCATTATCAGATGATGGAGACATGGTATGCAAATTTAAGAAAGCTATTTATGGATTGAAACAAGCCCCTAGAGCCTGGTATGCTAGATTGGATAAGTATTTGCTAAAATTAGGATTTAATAAAGGCACTGTTGATAGTAATCTATATTTCAAGATTGAAAATGATAACATCTTGATTGTTGAAGTTTTTGTTGATGACATTATCTTTGGAGGAGATGATAACCTGAGTATGAAGTTTGCTGGTGATATGCAGAAGAATTTGAGATGTCTATGATGGAGAGATGAAATTTTTCTTAGGTTTACAGATTTCATAGAATAGAAAAGGTATTTTTATATCTCAAGATAAATATGTGAAGGGATTACTAAACAAGTTTGGATTAGAAAATTCTAAACCGGTTGGAACTCCTATGGTGACTGGCTGCAAATTATCTACAAATGATGAATCTTCGAAAGCTAATAAGACCTTGTACAAATATATGGTTGGTGGATTGCTATACTTGACTCAGACTAGACCTAAAATTATGCATGTCATGTGCATGGATGCTAGATATCAAGTTGGTCTGAAAGAGAGTCATGTCACTGTTGTAAAGAGGATATTTAGATACTTAAAAAGAATTGTGGAAATATGGTTTGTGGTATCTGAGGAATGATGATTTCATGTTATGTGCTTACACTGATTTTGATTTGGATGGTGTTGATGACCGGAAGAGTACCTCTGGTGGTGCATTCCTTTTAGGTAACAAATTGGTATCATGGGCAAGTATGAAACAAGATTCAGGTTCCCTATCTACTGTTGAAGTTGAATACATTGTTGTTGCTTGTAATTGCACTCAGGTAGTTTGGATGAAACAAATGTTGAAGGATATTAGAGTTATCTATGATGAGCCTACTATCATATATTGTGATAATTTTTGTGCTATCAATATGTCAAAAAAACCCGATTCAACATTCAAAGACTAAACATGTGTCAATAAATTATCATTTCTTGAGAGAAAAAGTCACTGAAGAGGAAGTGAAGCTAGAGTATGTATCCACAAAGGAACAAATTGCTGATATTTTCACTAAACCTTTGCCCATAGATACATTTGTCTATTTGAGAGACATGTTAGGAGTATCCACCCCTCCTGATGGGAACTAGATGCATTGAGTTGCATCAATACGGTGGACTTCATAGTATTATCTTCATGTTCGAATTGATGATTTTATGCTGCTCCTCTAATGGAGTAGTCTGTTTGTGATTCCGTTGAGCTGATTTGTTTATCTAAAGGGGAGAGTTTGGTTTTCTGTTTTGAGAACCTTTGTCATTGATGTCAAAGGGGGAGAGAAAGCATGTGAAAAATTGTTTTATCTGCTTGATCTTAGGGGGAGTTTGTTGGAGATATTTTATTTCTTTTCATTGATTATTTTTCACATCCATATGTTGCCATCAATGGCAAAAGGGGAGATTGTTGGACATTGTTGTTTCTAGGATATGTTGTTGTCATTGATGTCAACATATTCCTGTGATTTATTGCTCCAGTGGTTGGAGATTGGTTTATTGGGATCATGGTTCAATGTATGGAGTATTTATTGTATCATTACATCTTTTTGTATTGGTTTTAGTGATCTGGGAGCTTAATTGATCATATCATATGATCCGGTTTACAATTTGGTTTTTTTGATTAGTGCTTTGTAGAGTTTGGTATTTAAACTGGTATATTCCGGTGTGATCAGATCTTGAGTTGAGATTTTAGGAGATTGTTTGGAATGTTCTTGTGTATCTTCATTTTAGATGGTTCATGATTTAGTGCTCTGCAATTTATCTTTCCTCGTGATAGTTGTTGTTGTTTGAGTGTTGTTGAGTTTCAGATGTTGATCGATGAAGATTTGATAAGTGGTGTTGGTGCAGCTGTTACAGATGATTCTAACGTGCTTGTTGGTGTTTCCTAATTGTGTCCTATTTGTTTTGGTGGTCCGCAATGATCCTTATGGGCGTTCTTGGTGATTTTGTTGAACTGGTGATATTCTTCATGTTATGCAGTATTCTTGGTGGTGTAGCATGTTGCGGTTGATGTGGGCATGATTTCTGGTGGTGTTGTGTGTTTGAGCATTTGGTTTAGGTCCATGTTATATCATGTATATCATAATATTGGTCTGGTGGTCGATCTTTGTATCGTCTAATGTAATTTTGTAATTGTAAGTTGAGGGTTTGGCCGATTGTGTAGTTAAGGTTGATGAATTGTATAAATAGGTGATAAAGTCATGTAAGTTTGGTATCGGTGTTGTTTCTACATTATCAGAGAGTGGTAGATTTAGAAATAGTGAATACATCATTTGTCATTGTGATTGAGCAGAGATTGGAGTGTTGTAGAGCAGATAAATGTGCTTAACCAGAGCTGTCATCAGGCATTTGTAGATGCTATTCTTTCAATTCATTTGATTCCCAATTGTTGTTCGAATATTTTGTAAGTCAGTGAGACTTCCTTGTAAGGTAGTAAAACTTCCCTAAGGGTTGTAGCCTTCTGGGTTATTGTATTTTGAGCAATGAGCTCTAGGCATTGAGCCTGAATGTAGGTTCATTCTCCATTGTAATTATTTTCACATACTACTATAGAGTATCATCTTATTGTGGGTAGGTTCCCACCATGGTTTTTCCCTTAATCAGATTTTTCATGTCAAAATATTGGTGTTGTGTGTTGTGCTATCAATTTTCTTATATTTGTTATTGTTGTAGTTAATCAGATTTATATTTGTGGTTAAGTGTGTTAATCTGGTGAAAACTGATTCTACCCACCCTCTCAGTTTTCTTTCATTGTTGTTTCCAACATTTGGGTAGACCTTGGCAGTTTGATAGAGGAGCTATTTATGATTGTAGATGAAACTTGATCACTATTGAGAAGGATGGGCATAATTTCACTTTGGCTTCTTTGAGGGAGAAAGAGAAGCAAGTGACGAATCCGAGTCTTGAGAAGAGTTGCAGTGATGAGAAGTAGGTTGCAGAGGTTACATCAGGTGGTGGCATGGATTTACAGAGGAATCTAGTGGATAGATCTGATAGTAAGAAGGAACTGGATAGCAGTAAGGTTATGATGGCAGACCAGATGAAATTTTGTGGCAGAAGTAAATCAGAATTGCAAAAGAAAGAGTAGTAATTAGAGACAGTGTGCAGGTATGAAGCAAGGAAAGAGAAATAAAGAGAATCATAATTTAGAGAATCTGGCTGAGGTTTTGGAAGAGGTAAGGAAGAGATTTGTAGACAAAGAGGATGTTTGGATCAGAAATGAGCAATGGGGTCTATATCCCAAATCCTTTTCGATGTTCATGAGCTTCCTCTCATGGAATGTCTTTTTCTACTTGGGGTGTCTAATGCAGGAGCATCCTCGATCTATGACCAAAATTTTTTCCTTAGTTTTGTTCTTGTTCAGTTCTTGTCGTAGTTTTATGTGTTTATTTCATTGTGTTCCAGTAGCTGGTTCTTTTTCATGGTGGATCATATTTTTGGTTTTTGGGTTTGTTCTTGTGCATTATTCTAGATTTCCGGTTCGTTTGGATTCTTTCCAGTGAGTTATTCCTTCTAGAGTGTCTGTTTCTTGGTTCCAGAGCATTTTTGAGCTTATCATCTAAGTTGGAGATTTCGTCTCTTGTGGAGTGATTTCTTGGATTGTGGATAAGTTTGGCACCACACATGATGTTTTTAGGTCCTTGGCCGACCTTCCTATGTGGTCTGCACTTCTTGAATGTTCTTGGTGGATGAGATCTTCACGTTTTGGGGCCGACCTATTTTACACATTTCATTTTTCTTCCTTGGTAAATGTAATCTTTTGTGGCTGGCCTGGATGTGTTCCGGATGGTATATATATTTTTCTGTATGATCATTTGGGAGATAGTGAAGGATATGGAAGTAATATGATGATCTAGAGTCATATATTGTAATCTGGTTAGCTCTCGGGGTTCCAGATGGATTGTAATCTGGCATATAGTTTATAATTGGGTATGATAGCCTGCATGTAACTGGTTGATTACCAGATGTCCTGTGATGAATATATGATGATGCAAATATCTAATTTTGTAATTATTCTATGTGTTGTTGTTGTTGCTTCCGTTGTGTTACTCTTGCTGCATGATCTGGTTTGATCTCTTTGAGGACCCACCAGACCATGGTTGCATCATTTTATAACCTTATATTAGATCATTATATATAAATGTTATAAGAATGTGACCCCTAATAACATTATTTTGTAACTCTCCCTTAACATTAATAGGAGATTACATGTCAATTACCATAAAAGAAAAAATAAAGTATCCCAATATATGCTTGTAGGACTTGAGCACAAATTTCCCTATAGGACTTACTAATGCCTACTTGTAATATGTTAAAAAAAGGGGCTTATATATGCCTCCCTGGAGGCTTAAAGGAATTAATAGTTCCTAAATAGGTCTTATTTCATACCTATTAGGACTTAATTATGCCTACTCCTAGGATTTAAAATAGGATTTAGCCATTAGGTGGTGTCATTGACATGCACACTGCCCCTCAATGACATCACATAAGGCCAAGCATTGATTTGAATTTGGAGCATATAATGCCTAAAGGTCTTACGTCTAGGATTTAGCCACTAGGTGGTATCATGTACACTCCCCCTGAATGACATCACCTAAAAGACAATCACTACATAGGTATTTTAATAAGTTATGGCTAAAATTCCAATATATAGCATGTGCCCATGATCTTGAAGGTATCTTTATTATGGAATACTTTTACTTGAGTGAGGTGCCCATTATCTTCAAGGTGCCTTTATTATGGAATAGAGGTACCCATGATATTCAACTTTCATTTTCATCTTTAAAAATGATATTCTTTGGAAAGAGTAAAATATCTTCAAGTAAGATGGTACTTTTACATGTATCCAATTGGATCTCTTCCATAAATATTTAAAGCCATATTCATTCTTCAAGTTGTACTTCCATATTTCGCCCTTTTGATTCAAAGACACATAGAAGATAACCTTTTTATTAAGGTATTGCACCATCCATGTAATAGCACATGGACCATATGTTTTGAAGGCATAATCTCACTATACAAGAAAAAATATAGTTAGTAACATAGCTATCAATTAAAATTGATTCTTGGTGCAAAGAAAAAACATAATATTATCAATTAGTCATTTTCCAATTATCATATAGGATTCCTCATAAAAGTAGCAAGGATATCAACTTATATTTTTACGAGCATAAGAGTGAATAATTAGTGAAGTACACATACTACTGCATATATTAATGATCCATAAAAAAAATTAAGCAATGAGTGAGCTATCCTTTCTAGGTTTGCTCCCCAGACAGTTTATAAGGGCAATAGCCACCCATTATAAATAATATGATTGAAAATAATTGATCAAATACAAAATAGAACAACAAATCTCTTTGATCTCTTACAAGGATGCTAGTGAGAATTTTATCAATTTTGAATCTAGTTATGTGTGTTTACTAGCTTGTACATTTCATAAAAAATATTATAAAACATCTTTATAAGGGAATTATGAAGTATCAACACTTATAATGGATGATCTAGGAAAGTAAAAGTCTACACCATCACTTATAACATTGTCAAAGCAACCCCCCTTGAGAATATTCTTCATATATATATAATCTTACATTAATCATATACAATGTGGTTTTCTTACATTGATCACTTTTAATAATAAGATTATTTATATGTGAAGTGTGCAAGTTGGTGGATTTCTTGATAACACAAAGGAATGAAACTTCTCATAGAGTACATGTGGTTACTAATGATATAATCACATTAATTAATAATTAATAGGTCACCATAATGAAGAAATTGAACATATAAGTTATGATGTAGTATATGTGGGGATACATGTAGAAAAGAAAATTTTGAATACTTTCCACAATTGTTAGTTACGAATAATCATTTGAATAGAGATATGAATACCAAAAACTCATTCTCTTTCTAGAAGAGGCATGCTTATATCAATATCCTAATTGCTTTGGATATGAAAGTCTCAACTCTCATTTTTAAGCATGCCATTTGCATTATATAAGATGTTCCTTGTGGTCCTCATTAAAAAAACTTAGTTCCTTTCCTAATTGGGACGATAATGCTTCTTTCTCCTTAATTAGTTTTGTTTGTGCTTACCTTCGGATGTAATTGCACAAAAGTTCATATAGTGGATGCTCATAATTTAAGAAAGGAAAGGGAACAATTCAACTTATTTGATGAGTATTAACAGAATAAAAGGCAAATTTTGTAGAACATTTTTATCCTCTAATTACAATCCACAAATACCATTGCCATTTTAACAAAATCATTCTCTACTAAGTCTAAGAAAATGATTTCCTATTTATTTGACAATTAGCTTCAATGAGGTGTAGTATCAAGGATCACAATGATAATAGAAAAATGCACAAAATCATTTGTTCAAAAGGTCTTATAAACTTTCAAGTAGATGTTGTTTGGTAGTGCAAGTTAGAATGATTATTTGGAACCATTTTTGCAAAATATGGAAGCATCACCAAGGCATGTGATTTCATAGCATGCCATAAGCACACCTAAGCACGCACAAGTACCACAAACTATGCAGTGTCTAAAGTCCAAAGTTTTAATGCATGGTTGGGTGTGGAAGAGTGAAATCATAACTTTTGCTACTTTATTTTCTTTGCATGATCAAACTTTCTACAATATTATACCCACGCAAATCCATTTAGAGGGGCATATTAATAGATCTCTATTATACTTAATTAGTGTAGACACACCTTTTTGTATATAAAGGCATACCCTTACACATGTTGGTTTGTATTCTTTCATATCTCTAAGAGATGCACTCTATTATTATTAT
The DNA here is from genome assembly GCF_030272615.1 of Cryptomeria japonica. Lineage (NCBI taxonomy): Eukaryota > Viridiplantae > Streptophyta > Pinopsida > Cupressales > Cupressaceae > Cryptomeria > Cryptomeria japonica. The sequence continues at coordinate 657,292,838 of NC_081410.1, read as the reverse complement.
GTTGATATCTATATTGTGATCAATATTAAGACCTTTATTTGGAATTTGTAATTTTATTTTGTATATAAATGTAAAACTAAAAGTAGATCAAATAACTCAAATCTTATAGTTATGTAAATATAAATAATATGAAAAAATTGAGTTGAATTTAATTTCATATGAATATTTCTTTCTATTTGAAAAATAAGTCTTTTCATTTATTTTTTAAGGACATTGATCTATTAAAACAAGTATTAGTTGTTATTGAATAAAACTATTTTCAAAAGGCTTTTCGATTTTGACTATAAGAATTTAATGAATCTAAGGATAATGGGATAAATTTGAATTAAATGGATTATGAAATTTGATTTATATATGTTATACATCACCTAATAATCTTCATAATCCTATGCTATGTGAATTTTTTTAAGAAACAAATATGAAACATCTTGAAAATATCACCTATAAAATGGTTAGAATTTCTTTACTTGACCTTGACAAATTGATTTTAAAACAATAGAGAAGGCACACTAGATACATAGATCAAATTACCTTACACTATCTTCTAGTATAACCTGCAAAAATAATTAGTATAGCCTAACCTGCTCTAATACCATGTTAGAAATTAGGATATTAAGATACTAATCATTATAAGAAAGATATAAAATAAGTACATTAATAAATTAACACATTACACAAGATATACATGGGGAAAACCCTTCCGAGTAAAAAAGACCCCATAAAGCATCATAATATTAAAACATTGACAAATATAGTCTATCATAAAATATACTAGAACCTAGTGATAATTGAAGGAGAAATTAGAGAAAGAAAAGTCATCAAGAAAAAAGATACAATTGGTATGATCGCTAGTTTAGTTGAACATAGGTTGACTAAAGTTAACATGAGAATTGATGAGGCATATAAAGAATGTTGTGATCTTGTAGTTGCCAAGGTCAAAACTGAGCAAGATGTTTAATACCTAAAGCTAATAAAGGTCAAATGGCTTCTGAGGATACAAGAATTGGCTAATATGATTAAAATATGAATGCATAATGAGAACAAGCCATCTCAACATAGAATTATCTTCAACAATGTTTTGATGCTTAAGGAAGTATTTTCTTTAATGTTGAGGTTAGGAAAGCAATTGGAGCAAAAGTTGAAAGTCATTGATCAAGATGAATATAATGTGCTCCCAAACTTTAAAGATGATCAAGGAAAACCAAAGACACTTGAATGGTGAAAATCAAAATTCAAGTCTTCAGTTTCTAAGGTGATTTTAGATGTGTATAAGGAAGATGAATTACACATGGGCCAATGAAATCAACTATTAGATGAGATGCATACATTTTAATTTGTATGTGAGAGTTATCAAAAGGATTCAAGAGTAGTGTTAGATTAAATATATACAACTTATATTGAGAATGTTGATAAAATGTTGAAATATGAAATGGCCAACAAATGAAGTATTGGAAGTGCAAGATGCAAAATATGGTCAAGATTAGAATGCATAAGGTGGCTAGTGAACACAAAGTTAGAAGGGTTTATCTTGAAGATGATCAGATACTACAACTATATCAATCCCACCATCTTCTCCAAATTTTGATTTCTTTAAAAGGTGCAATTTAGTTAGAGAACTATGAAGTTTATTTTTCTGTTCTCTTTTGATGTTTCTATTTCTATTTTTTTGCAAATTTTTGATATCCTTAAGTTTAGGATAATTTATAAATTTTGACTGTCAAATAAAAAAATAAGACGTACAATTGGCTTAAAGCTTCTCCTCTCTCTTATTTTGTAAAAGGGAAATAAGAGTCATTCTACCTTCTTCGTGAAATTTTGATCTCTAAGGATAATATACAATAGTGTTGATAATAAGAGTTGATAACATAAAGACATACACATCATTTTACAATTGTAAAGCATACTTTCAAATCTGATAATGAAAATGGAGTTTGGAACTAGTTTGGTGTAATTGTCTCCTTGATGTTGTGTTTAATCCTTTTGATATATTGAAGCAAGTCTTTTTCATTTCATCTTTTTTATTATTTGTAGTTTATGTCTTGATTTTTGCTTCTTTCCAATGAAATGATTAAAAATGCTTTGATTAGGATATAGGGGTGTCAATACAAATGTCAAGGATTTAAAAGATGAATTACATTTCAAACAATGATGGGAAAATTAATGTCATGCATTAATTTTGTTTAGCCCAAGGGTTTTAAAGTATTTGTGTAGCAAGAGCGAATGATGGTGTTTGATTTGACTCTATTGCCTTGATAAGGCATTGGTCTATAGGCTTTTTAAGATGAGGGTTTCATAGAAAATTTTAAAATTATAATTAAGAAAAAACATCTTTTTACTTTCAATTTTATTTTAGTTTAGATTTTGATATTCTCTTGCTTCTAAAGTATTAGAACTAAAGAATCTAGCCATAAAGGATTGTATCATTAGCTTTGAGTTTCATATGAGAGAATACATTTGATAAAAGCAAAAAAAACTCCAAGGATTAAGATCATAAGGTATTGTTGTAGTGTCACCCCCCTTGGTTTGTGGAGTCAAAAGTGTATAAGGTATTAACCTTAGTGTTGAGCATTATTCGTTGGCAACTAGCTTAATTCTTGAGCATACAAGATAACTAGTATTTAGAGGGTTTTAGAGGACTTAGTTGAAAAAAATAATGAAAAATGATCCTATTCATATATTTATTGAATGGAAACAACCAAAAATCTGTTCAGAATTGATCAAATCACCATTACTTCTCAACCTTCAGCCGATGAGGACAAGAACTAGCCATTCTCAATTTTGAATTTTTACAATTGATTTAGGCAAATCATGTAAAAGATATATGATTGATATTTAAAATATCATATTTAAAAAGTTGTTGACACACTTGAATATGACTCAAACTGATTGATTTCCACCAATTTAGATTGTACTTTCCATATGGATCCCTTGTGTCAATATATCACAACTTGCAATGTTATACAAGACCCACCCTTATGAAAACACGGTCATGTGCTAAGCCTTGGCTTAGGCTTACTTAGCATCAATCCCACCTCCACCTGTTGACTCATCACAATAACATGAAGCCAATTCAGCTTTGACAACTTTGGTAGTGTGCTCCCATGATCCAATAAGAACACTATTGCCTAGGGCAAGAACTTAGCCTCCCTTACTTGACTAGACCTAGGCCTACCATGAAACATGGCGTAGTTATGCAACAAGATGGCTCTAAAAAATTAAAAAATCTTGAGGCCATGCGATCATGGTGACCATTGAATAGTCTTTAGGAATATTAAAACCGGACTTAGAAAATGTTAAGGCAAGAAGACAAAGTAGTTACTAGGACTATAAGGTTGATTTGCACTGATACTTAAGACACTCAAGTCATAACTTAAAATGATGGAATTGGCTATCACAAGTCAGCTTGAAAAATGTGATACAAACTTAAGGGTTTGGGGTTTAAGGCAAGTACAAACTTAAACAATTTTTATAAGGTTTATAAACCAGAGAGAATAAAAATTTAGCATGGCTCCATCATGGCCTCTCTTGTCATCCTTTGTATAGAGGGACATTGACTGGATTTGTGATGGACATATTTCATGATAGGTGTAGTCCTTGGGGGCATCATTGAGTCCTCCATGACATCCTTGATTTCATCTTTTCCCTCTTATTGAGAGGAGTTTTTTCCTAATGGCTTTTCTCCTTCCTTTATTTGTAAGAGATCATTTATACATGGGTACCTAACATGGCCTCATTTATGGAACCCATAATCATCATATTTGCATTATTTTCATAATAATTCTCTCTCCCCCCCCCCCCTCTCTCTCTCTCTCTCTCTCTCTCTAAGTTGCTCTAAGGGAGCTATTAGAGTAAATAATATCTAGTACCTAATCAAGGTCTTGTATATTGTAATTAAACCTTGTGAGAGACATATTCACATGTTAAGTTTACTTAGGTCCTAGGTGGCATTTTAGATGTTCATTGTTAGTTGTTCATACTACATCACACATTGCCTTTATAAGAAAGGCATCTCATTCTATATTTCATATTCAATCAATCATCCTTATTATGCAAGCTATTCTTGGCATTCTCTCTCGTGGAAGTGTTTTGGTCTTGCAATATTATGGGGGTTTTGAGGAGTCACATATCTAATCCTAAATGTTATTAGATCTCTAGTGCTATAGACATCTTCCCAAATTTAAGGATTATTATATGGAATGAAGAATTTTATAGGTGAATACTAGGGTTTCAAAGACCTCAAGGTTGAATTCAAGGCATCAAAGAAAGTCAAATTTTCCTTTCGTTTTGTCAATTTTCTTTATGTTCTATCTAATCTATAAGGGTTTCAAGCAAGGTTTTAGTTGACATATCCATGAGGTAGCTAATATTTGAAGACACTTTGGAAAAATTTGATATCACCATATCATTTGAAAGGCCCAAGAACTTAAGGGTTGACTATCAAATAGTTGAATTCTAAGACTTTGAATCAGGGGACATAAAAGGTTTTTTATTATATGAAAAAAAATGTATGGTCATATGTATTTGTAACCAAACTTGTAGTACTGACAGTCCACAAAAAATATCACCCTCTGCATAGAATATTCTTTTAAGTATTAGCATATTTGTTTATTCATTGGTGTAATTTTCTAAGTACTATGCCATAGAATACCCTCATTCTACATCTATGTCCTTTTTTGGCGTCGGTTGATTAGGTCAATGTATCACATATTAATTGTGGCATGAAAGTCACTTTTCAATAAATTTTTTTATTTTTTATTTTTTATTTTTTGTTTAAAATATTTGGTTGGCCAATAGTTTGTACACTTTGTGTTGACCACTCAAACTTTCAACATATTTACATGGATAAGCAAGGGCTTATAGCCCTTATGTCACGAACTTTGGCTTGCCATCCATAGTTCCACTCCTTTTCCTCCATGCATTGTTCTATCGATGACACGTTGGATGGGGGGTTTGTTTTCCTATAGTAGTGACCATGGTTACATGGATTCCTAGGGGACTAGCCCATAGTCGCTATTTGCTTTTTTCTTTTTTATAATTTTATGCCTATCAAGAAAATAGTCACAACTTTCACAATTAAAGGTGATCACACAATAATGGCTTACACTTTTTGGCCAAAATTGACATTGAAATTTACATTTTGAACTAAATCTTCACTTTCGAGCAACTATAGCTGCTAAACTGTTAGGAATTGGAAGATGATGCAACTAGTGGTTTGTGAGATTTTGTTTGTAGATTCTAAATGTATTTTTAAAAAATTATAAATTTTTTACATAACTTTTAAAAGCCACTTTTTATATATATATATATTTTAAAAGTGATGTTGATGACATCATACGTTAAGTTTTTTCTACAAAGGATTTTTTTTTTTAATTTAGATTTGTAACACCAATATCTAACACTTGCATCTGGTTTCATAATTTTTTTAATCAAGTTTTGAAGTCAACCCAATTTTAATTTAGACATAGGTACATATGATGTCACACAATTTTTTTGTATGTATCATTTTTTTTTGTCATAACAAGGACATCAATCCTTAATGTCTAGTAAAGTGTAATTAGGACCTAGGAAAGAATAAACCAAGGTAAAATGACTTAATTACACTAACAGTGGGAAATAGGGTTCTACAAGTTTAAGTATGAATCCACTTATTTCCATATTAAATAATTAAAGGGGGGGAATGGGTGCAATAGATTCAACCTCCTTCCTTTTGAGAAAAGGATTGAATGCTGATTGGATTTTTTCCACTTTGTTTGAGTTAAAAATGTAATTTGGAAGCTAGCTCTAGGGTGAATGATAGAGAGTTGACATAAAACAACAAGAACAACAAGTTACAAACATGAAATGTAGACATAGAGCTAAGTATGAGTAGAAGAAATAGAGAAGCACTCGTGACAACAAATTTGACCCAAAAATTACAAATAGGAATATTTCAAAATCATGATGTTGCTCAAAATCTATTCCTAGAAGTTTGTCAGAAATTCTTTGGATCATGTAGCACTAGGAAACTTGGTCCTTTGATTTTTGCCTTACCAAAAGTAAGAATTTATCATCGTTGTCTCATTTGCCAAAATATTTCTTCGTGACTCTTGGATTTGTCACCTACACATAGAAAGAAGGGAAATGGTGTTGTTTATAGTGGTTTGCCTAGGTCAAACACTAAGTTCGGAATTAAGGTCCTAAAATTGAATTGAACTTGGAAATGGCAATGTTCAAGTAAATGTTGAATGATATACCTCAGATCTATTGTTGTTGATGATGGATGATGATGAAATGCTCTTTATATATGATCATAAGTATTGATGCAATAACATGACTTAAAATAACATGAATGACCTAATCAAACACACATGCTTGCATGAATATTGATGTTGACTTGGTACTCCATGATGTTGAAATGCTTGAAGAATATGGTGGGATGAGATGCTCCCTTGAATGCTTAAAGATGTGTGATGGATGGATAATGTGATATTGCATGATGGTATGAGATGAGCCGTTGGAAAAGAATAGGAAGAATGCTCTTATGTAGGGTTTCCAAGGTAATTTACCATTTAGGATGACCTCCAATAGTCAAATTGAGACAGTGAGGACTGGAACCACCAAAGTGGGAAAGTGCACCAACATATTTGAATTAGGTCCTAGTGAAGGAGATCCAAGACACCTAGAGCACCCCAGTCCTAGACCAAGATGCCCTGGGCACCATGATCCAACAACTAGCAAAGTGTATTATGCTATCAGTTCATGGAGGAGAGAAAAGGGAAATCGTGAATTCTACAAACTAGCAAGCTATATTATGCTAGGGTAACCCATGAGAGGAAAAACAAAGAGAGAATGTGGATTACACTAGCTATAAAATTGTGTTGTGCTATGTGATCCACAAAAACATCTAGATTCTTATGGGAGAAAAAGTTGTGTTATGCTATGTGATCCATCTAGAAAGGAAGAGTCAAAGTAACAAGTTATGTTATGCTAGTCAACCTACCTTAAAGAAGTGTAAAAGGAAGACTTGAAAGGTCTATCAATTTCTATTATGCTAGTCAATTCATCTTGCTAAAATGTTGTTCGATTTCAGGAGTCAAGCATCTTGTCTAAGACTTTGGTTTGGTTTTGAGAATGCAACAACCTATATAAGACATATAATAAGGATAACAAAATAATACACATTGTTTGTAAGGAAAATTACAAACTTGAATTGAAAAAGGATAACCAAGAAAGGCTAATTTTTTTAATATGGGAAATGTCATTCCACAAGTTTAAATATGAATCCACTTATTTTGATATTATTTCATTAAGGGGAGAGAATGGGCCCAATTGATTTAGCCTCCTTCCTTTTGAGAAAAAAGATTGAATGTTGATTGGATTTTGTTCCCCTTTGTTTGAGTAAAAAATGCAATTGAGAGAGTATAAATTTTGATGCTAGATCTAGGGTGAATGATAGAGAGTTGATATAAAAAATGGGAATATTAAGTTATACTCAATTCTAAGTTTGGCCCAAGAAATAGAGAAGCACTTATGACAACAAATTTGGCCCAAAAGTGCAACACCATGTGGCTCTAGGTGTCCTGGTTCCTAATGTCATATGTGGATAGACTGGAACCTTTCAAAATTAGGATGACACTAAAAATCTATTCTCAAATGTTTGTCATAAATTCTCGGTACTATGTGGCACTAGGCAACCTAGTCCTCTAATTGTTTCCTCTACAAAAGTTAGAATTGATCGTTGCCATCTCCTATGTCAAAATCTCCATTTATGGCTCCCGTTGGTATTTTGGTATGGTTTTGTAATTGATGTCAACACCTACTAACACTTATCAACTCTAGCACTTTGGAGAATCAGCAACATTCACCGGCAAGCAAATGACTCATTCACCAGTATCTGGTACATTGGCAGGATATAATGATCACCGACACTTGGAATGGCATGGAAAACATTTGGTTATGTCAAAGACATTATTTGGACACTTTGTCTTGAAGATTTGTTTATTGGCATATTCGTATTAGCATATTTACTGTTATCGACAAATAGGTCTAGGTTATACACTGACAGACTTATCTTTTCTAGATCAACATGGCATGCTATGGAGATGATTTATTGTTGTTGTAAATGCATTAAGCTGACATGTTGAATCGGTTATTGCGTCGAGCATTAATTTATTTGTAAATTGATTTTTATTGTAATATCCTTTAGAGTCGACCTACTAAAATTGGTCCTAGGTTATGATATAAATGTAAGATCTTATTTGTAAGATCGGATGAGGAATGCAAAAAAGGATTGTGTGAAGGTATATGCGAGAATAAGCAAAGCTATACACGCAGACATCATTTGAAGGTTAAAGGAGGGTTTTTGTGAAGACAATCAGAACTACATTGGTACCGAATCCAACATAGAAAGATGCTAACTTGAGCAGTACATCCTTATTGGATTTAACCATCCAATTGTAGTCAGCGTGAATCCTATTTTGTGTTTGAGTAGTGAGCTCTAGGTGCTTGGCCTTTCTGCATGTGCAGACCCCATTTGTATACACATACTATTTGTAGTAGTATCATCTGATTGTGGGTAAGGTTTCCCACCATGGTTTTTCCCTTTACAGGGTTTTCACATACAAATATTGGTGTTATGTGTTGTGGATGACTTTGTCTTTTTGTTTCATTCATTAATCTTTACCAGTATTACAATTAACTGATAAAACTGTCTACCAGCATAAAAGACTGGTTTACTGGTATTAAGCATTAAGTTGGTTAAGTTGTTTTGGTTTGAATTTATTAGACAATTTATTCACCCCCCCCTCTCAATTGCCTTCGGGACCTAACAATTGGTATTAGAGCCTAGTCCTCTTTTTACAGAAGTTTAACAGCTTGAGGAGATCCAATGTCTACTAACTATTTCAGGAAGGACAATCCTAAACTTGATGGAACCAACTATGGCATATGGAAGATCAGAACAGAGACACATTTAAATTGCTTTGGAAAGGACATATGGGAAGTTACAAAGAATAGATATACTGCTCCTACTCCCGGTCAGCCTAATCCACCTACCTTGGGAAAAGATGAAGAAAATGATTGCAAAGCAAGAGAAGCACTTTTGAGCACATTAACAGATCAGCAAATCATGGGATTATCAGATAGATCAACTGCTAAAGCTATTTGGGATCATTTGGAAACACTGAGTGAAGGAGATTCCACAATCAAAATTGCAAAACTTGAAAGCTTCCGGGTCAGGTATGAAAATTTGAAAATGGAAGAAGATGAAAAGATTTATGCTTTTATGGAAAGAGTTAATGAAATTGTTTTGGGTATTAAATGTTGTGGAGGAACCTTAAGTGAAGATGAAATTGTTTCAAAAGTTTTAAGAGGATTTCCACCGGCATATAAAATGAAGGTTACTACTATAAATGAGTTAAGAACAATGCCTAATACATCAGTAACTAGGGATACATTGATTGGAAAACTTTCAGCTTTTGAAATTGAGGAATTTGGTCCTGTTGCTAATATAAAGACAGATTTAGCTTTTAAGGCATCAACATCATCTGCACCATCATTTGACAAGTCTGATTGGAAAGCCTTTTATGCAAGAGAATTTGAGGAAAGTAGGAGAGAAAATGAAGAACTTGAAGAACTTGAAGCACTATTTGCAAGAAAAATGCCTAAAGGTCCAGTAGGAAGTAAGTATGAAGGTAAAGCACCCTTTAAATGCTTTAACTATAATAAGATTGGTCATATGGCTTCTAGATGCCCTGATAGACATGCTAGACTAAGAGAAGAAGCTAGAAGAACATACAAGCCTAACCCTGAATATCAGAGATACAGATTTAAGAAGAATAAAGACAAATCTTGTTATCTTGCTGATGAAGGAGTGACTGATGATTCTGATGAGGATCCAGCAGACAATGGATGGGTTTTTGTTGCCATAACAGAAGATCAACCGACACCTACTATTCAACCGATAGAGTAGGCCCTGGTAGCTAAAGCTGAAGTAAAGGATGAATGGATCATTGATTTAGGATGCTCACATCATATGACTGGAGATAAAAGTAAATTCTTGAACTTTCAGGAATATAATGGAGGCTTAGTGAGATTTGGAGATGATAAAGCTTGTCTGATCAAAGGTAAAGGTACAATTTCTCTTGATGGTAAGCATAATACTGACAATGTTTACTATGTTGAAGGTTTAAAGAATAATCTTTTGAGTGTTGGTCAATTAGTTGAAAAAGGATTTCAGTTACAATTCAAAAATGGAAATTGCAAAATCATAAATAGAACTGGTTTGGAAATTGCAACCGGTAATCAAACTAGAGGTAATATCTTTCATTTGAATAACAGTGAAAAGACATGCTTGATTACACATATTGATGAAAGTTGGCTATGGCATAAGAGACTCTGTCATGTAAATTTTGATTGCATGGTAAAAATCAGTACTACTAAGGCAGTTAGGGATTTACCTAAAATTGTCAAACCTCACAACACAGTATGTAAGGAATGTCAATTTGGAAAACAAGTTAGAGCTACTTTTAAAAGTATTCCAGAAAAATCAAATAATGCTCTTGACTTAATTCATATTGATTTATGTGGTCCAGCTAGAACTAAAAGTTTGCAAGGTGATAGCTATTTCATGCTAATCATTGATGACTACTCTAGAATGTGTTGGGTTACTTTTCTCAGAGAAAAATCAAAAGCACTTGGAAAGTTAAAACTGTTCAAAGCAATGGTAGAGAATGAAACCGGTAAGAAAATCAAATATCTGAGATCAGATCAAGGAGGAGAATTTACATCTAAGGAATTCAATACATTCTGTGAAGTGAATGGAATCAGAAGACAGCTATCAGCACCCCGAACACCACAATAGAATGGAGTTGTTGAAAGGAAAAATAGAACTATCTTAGATGTAGCAAGAAGTATGTTATTAGAAGAAAATCTACCACATGTGTATTTTAGAGAGGCAGTAAGTACAACGGTCTATACATTCAACAAAGTTCACACCAAAGGTGAAACCGGTAAGACCCCTCATGAACTATGGTTTGGTATTACTCCTACTCTTAAATATTTTAGAATATTTGGAAGTAAATGCTATATTAGAAGGGGTGAGTACATTGGCAAATTTGATCCTAGAAGTGATGAATGAATATTTCTTGGTTATTCATCTAAGAGCAAGGCATATAGATGTTTTAACAAAAGATTGCAGAGAATTGTTGAGAGTACAAATGTGAAGATTGATGAACAATTTAGAGAAACTTCAAGGTACATAGACTCTGAACCAACAGTAGAGATTCTAACAAATGAACCTACATTGAACCCACGGGTAAAGAATGAAGATCCAATTACAGCGGTATCATCTGAAAATTCCATAGTAACTGAGGAACAACAGCAAACGAAGACAACCCAGCATGTAAGACTGAATCATTTTGAAGATCAAATAATTGGAAACAAGTATAAAGGAGTTATGACAAGAGGAAGACTGACAAATGAAGAGGTATGTCTTATTTCTCAAATTGAACCATCATCTGTTAATGAGGCATGTGAAGATAAACACTAGATTAAAGCTATGGAAGAAGAATTAGAGCAAATTGAGAAAAATAACACTTGGACATTAGTTCCCCGGCCTAAAGACAAAAAAGTGATTGGAACAAAGTGGGTATTCATAAACAAACTTAATGAAGATGGTAAGGTTATCAGAAACAAAGCAAGACTAGTGTGTAAGGGATATTCTCAGAAAGAAGGAATTGATTATAATGAGACCTTTGCACCGGTAGCTAGAATTGAGGCAGTCAGATTATTTTTGGCTTTTGCAGCACACAAGAACTACAAATTATATCAAATGGATATTAAATGTGCATTTCTGAATGGAGATCTTGAAGAAGAATTTTACATTGAACAACCTGATGGATTTTCTTTGACAGATAACAAAGATATGGTTTGCAGGTTAAGGAAATCTTTGTATGGATTGAAACAAGCTCCAAGAGCTTGGTATACAAGATTGAATAAGTATCTTTTGAAGATTGGTTTTTCTAAAGGTAATGCTAACTGATGCTCTGCAAAAAGGATTAGAAAATCTGTTTGATGGCAACACACACAAGAGCACAAGAAACAAACGTTAGTGTTAGCAACAAAAGATTATCCTAAACAGGCATATCAAGAGAGATATTAAGCATGAAATAGAAAGCATATAAACATAAAATGAAATAGCTAATCAAGATGCTCATAGTTGCTCCTCCCTTGTTCCTCTCCTCTCCAAGTCCCAAATGAGTGTAGCTCTCAGCAGCTTTTTGCACTAGCCATGGATGCCATATGGAGATTCAAGATGGTTGAATATGATATGCAAATACTATGCAAGAGTAGATAGTGATGCTATGAAAAAGCTCTATGCTAATGCCAGTATAACAACAATACTCTAAAATGCTTCTCCTTTTGCTTGAGGAGAAGGGTTCTATTTATAGAAGAAATAGGGAAATGAAGGGTTAAGATTGAGCAATCTTAACAAGGGTTAGGATTGAAAGTTGGGGATCCATGTGCACAATTGGCACCAATAAAATGGTGACAAGTTTCAACATAGGATTAAGATGAATTAATTAAATATTAATTTAATTAATTATTAATTGATGGTTAAATAATCAAATAAATACTAAGTATTCATTTAATTAAGTGGACAGATTTATGTGACTACATTTGCCCCTCTTTGAGACGGTGCAGTTTATCGCATCGTTTCAAAGAAAGAAAAATAGGTGTGAAGAAATGCCCCATAAAATGTAAATTTAATGGGTGGTATGCCCCCTCGAGAGATGGGCCGATTTTTTTTTTTTTTTTTTTTTTTTTGAAAAATCGGGCGATCTCTCGAAAAAGAATGAAAAGTGGAAGGGAGGTAGAATAGAAGAAATTAGAACTAATGATGAAAGAATGGGAGAAAATGGAGTGAATATGAAGAAACAACAAGCCAGCGAGTACCCTGAGGTCATGCAAGAGATACATAGCAGATGTAGTGTGGGGTTTGGATTGATGCTATACAATTGATCAAAATTGGTTAGACAATCTGGTGCAATCGGTTTAATTGCCCCGGTCAAGTCAAAGCGTGACAGTTGATGTCAGTTGGTCGCTTGGACATGATAAAGTCTGAGTAAGTGAAGCAAAGTGACCTGATGTGACTTAGACAATTGATGTAATTGCCCGATGAAGTCAAGGTATATGAAGCAAAATACTCGTTGAGACGTAGACAATGCAGCCACAATTATTTTAAATCCTATTTATCCTCAGATTGCCGTTTCAGAAGGTTGCGTGTTCGATTCACGTCAGGTTCACCAAATGATGCTCTGCAAAAAGGATTAGAAAATCTGTTTGATGGCAACACACACAAGAGCACAAGAAACAAACGTTAGTGTTAGCAACAAAAGATTATCCTAAACAGGCATATCAAGAGAGATATTAAGCATGAAATAGAAAGCATATAAACATAAAATGAAATAGCTAATCAAGATGCTCATAGTTGCTCCTCCCTTGTTCCTCTCCTCTCCAAGTCCCAAATGAGTGTAGCTCTCAGCAGCTTTTTGCACTAGCCATGGATGCCATATGGAGATTCAAGATGGTTGAATATGATATGCAAATACTATGCAAGAGTAGATAGTGATGCTATGAAAAAGCTCTATGCTAATGCCAGTATAACAACAATACTCTAAAATGCTTCTCCTTTTGCTTGAGGAGAAGGGTTCTATTTATAGAAGAAATAGGGAAATGAAGGGTTAAGATTGAGCAATCTTAACAAGGGTTAGGATTGAAAGTTGGGGATCCATGTGCACAATTGGCACCAATAAAATGGTGACAAGTTTCAACATAGGATTGGGTTGAGAGAAGAGGTTGGAGGCATTAAAGGCCTGAGAAGACCTCATGGTTATCTAGAAGGTAAGGGTCAAGTCTAAATTAAGATTACCCATTGGATTAAGAGTTAATCCAAGGATAAACCTTTGTGCAAATGTTTAAGAGATAATCATGGTCAAAGCATTAATGGCCTGATGAGACCTTTGGGTTGGGTAGAGGTTGAGTCAAAACAAATGTTTTAACCATGTGGGAGGGTTGAATTAACCAGAACTCAAGAAACTCCTGGATGTTGGTTTCATTAGACCACTTGAAACCTTTCTCCAATATTGTGCCAACCTGCCATGATTCCTCAGATTGCCGTGCTAGTCAAAACAGAACTCAAGAAACTCCTGGATGTTGGTTTCATTAGACCAATTGATTATGCAGAATGGATCTCCAATATTGTGCCAGTTGGCAAACCAAAAGGGGGCATCCGCATTTGTACAGACTTCAGAGATCTAAATAAAGCATGTCCTAAGGATGACTTCCCTCTACCAAATATTGACATCATAGTAGATTTGACAGCAGGACATGCCATGCTTTCACTCATGGATGGCTTTTCAGGATACAATCAAATAAAGATCGCACTAGAGGACCAACATAAGACAGCCTTCACATGTCCATGGGGCACATACTGCTGGAATGTAATGCCTTTTGGTCTAAAGAATGCAGGAGCGACCTATCAAAGAGCAATGACCACCATCTTCCATGACATGATGCATACTATAATGGAAGATTATGTGGATGATTTACTAGCAAAATCACTTACTAGAGAAGGACATCTTCACATCTTAGATAAAATATTTGATAGACTGGAACAGTACCATGTTCGACTCAACCCAAAGAAATGTGTCTTCGGCGTGACCTCCGGGAAGCTTCTAGGATACATTGTCTCAAGAAAAGGTATTGAGGTCGATCCAGCAAAGGTTAAGGCAATAATGGACATGCCACCTCCAAAGAATATCAGTCAGCAAAGAACACTACAAGGACGGCTTCAATCTATCCGCAGATTCATTGCACAATTGGCTGATAAGTGTCACCCATTCACACACCTGCTACACAAGAACATCCGCTTTCAGTGGGATGACAGATGCCAGCAAGCATTTCAGGCGCTTAAAGACTATCTCATAAATCCACCATTGCTGATGCCACCAGATCCAAGTAGACTGTTGTTACTTTATATCTCAGCGACAAGTACAGCATTAGGTGTATTACTGGCACAACATAATGCAGAAGGAAAAGAGTGTGCTATTTACTACATCTCTCGCACACTGGTGGGCTATGAACTCAATTACACACCTATTGAGCGAGCTTGCCTAGCAGTAATCTTGGCAGCCACTAAACTGAGGCACTATCTGTTAACACACAAGGTGCAACTCATTGCAAAGATTGATCCACTCAAGTATTTACTCAGCAAAGCAGCATTGACAGGCCGCTTGGCCAAATGGGTGATGATTCTAAGTGAATTTGACATTGAGTATGTGGACCGTAAAGCTATCAAAGGTCAAGTTATTGCAGATCAGTTGGCCGATGCACCACTCATAGGCGATCATCCCCTCATTTCCAATTTTCCAGATGAAGAGATATTCATGCTCACAGAAGTACAACCATGGAAGCTATATTTTGATGGTTCATACACTAGGCACGGCTCGGGGGCAGGCATTCTGTTTATCACACCTCAAGGTGATAGCATCCCGAAGTCTTACAGGCTCACATTTCCATGCACAAACAACATAGCAGAGTATGAGGCCTTGATCACAGGACTCAGGTTAGCCGTACAATGGAAATTAAAAGAATTGCAAGTATATGGCGATTCCCAACTAGTCATTCGACAAGCAACCGATGAATATCAGACCAAGGATGATAAACTCATGCCATACAAGCAAATGGTGGACAATCTAAAGACATCATTTACTACTATCACTTTTGAGCAGATACCAAGAGATCAGAATCGAGCTGCTGACGCTATGGCTACCATCGCATCTCTACTAGATCTTCCACAGAATTCAACACGCTACGAGTTCTTGGTCGAACAGCTTTGGATCCCCGCTTATGATATCCCCGAATCTGAAATGATATGTCACCTTGTCGGTTCTGAATCCCCATGGTATGGTGAGTTCTACACTTATCTCCGTGATCACACCCTTCCTCCCAACCAATCAAATAATCAATGTAAAACCTTCATTCGCCAAACTGCTCGATATACCATTATTGCTGAAACCCTATACCGACGTAGTCTTGATGGTACTCTCCTTCGATGTCTGGAACAAGATGAGATAACAAAGGCTTTGGAAGAGGTACATGAAGGAATTTGCGGGACTCACTCAAGTGGTCCGTCACTAGCCAAGAAACTCATGCGAGCTGGATACTATTGGCCATCTATGGAAAAGGATTCCTACTACTTTGTCAGGAAATGCAAGAAATGTCAAGTTCATGGCGACCTGATACATGCACCAGCTCCAGAACTGCAACCAATCACAACACCATGGCCTTTTTGTCAATGGGGTCTTGATCTTGTGGGTAAAATCCATCCATCTTCATCCAATGGCCATAAATTCATTATTACCGCCACCGAATATTTCACCAAGTGGATCGAAGCTGTTCCACTTACCCAAGTCACCGGCAAGCAGATCGCCTCATTCATCCTCAATTACATCATCTGTCGGTATGGTGTGCCCATGTCCATTGTCACAGATAACGGTCTTCCTTTCAAAAATCAGGATGTCCGTGAGCTTTGTGAGAAATTTCATATCCAACACCGCTTTTCCACTCCCTATTACCCACAAGGCAATGGTCAGGCCGAAGCATCCAATAAAAACATATTGAGGATCCTAAAGAAGACAGTCAATGATGCCGGCCGTGATTGGCATGTTCAATTGAATCCAGCGCTATGGGCATATCGAACTAGCATTCGAACCCCTACAGGTGCAACTCCTTATTCATTGGTCTATGGTGCAGAAGCTATCTTGCCTATTGAGGTCGAGATACCATCATTAAGGGTTTCCTTGCACAATCTCATTGATGATGACGCATACAGAGTCTCACGCCTTCAGGACTTGGAGTTACTTGATGAGAAGCGACAAGCTGCATACAATCACCTCAAAGCCTATCAGCAGCGCATGAGTAGAAGTTACAATCACCGAGTTAGATCTCGTACATTTGAGGTAGGTGATCTTGTTCTTCGAGAAAATCCTCGCAACCAACCAAATAGAGAACATCAAGGCAAGTTTGAATCAAACTGGCTGGGCCCATATGTTGTCACTGCTGTATTCGGGTCCGGGGCATATCAGTTGGCTACTTCAGAAGGAGAACCGCTTGCAGATCCAATCAATAGCATGCACCTCAAAAGATTTTATACCTAAGGTGTACAGAGCATCAGGCTCCCCTACATATCAGAAAAATACCAAAATCATTTGGTGAACCCGACGTGAATCCAAACACCAAAAAGATCATTTTTTTTTTTTTTTAACCAATAACATGTTTGAATGTTGAAAATGTCACACAGGTTGCGATTTTGACACTGTTTTGGTGCGTTTGGCATTATTTTGGCGCTATTCCCCCTGTTTCAGTGCTTTTCCCTTCTCTGTCTTTCCCTTTCTTTTAATACGTTTGTGTTAAATAGTGCCTCTGTTCAAACGCAGACTAGCGCTATTGTAACAAAACGTTGTACAAATCACCTTGTAACCAAAAAAAAAAAAAAAAAAAAATTTAGGCTTGTAGAAGCCCACCAAATAGGCAGATTTTACTAACTATTTTTCTCTTTTGTGCAGATTTAAATTAGATTAAAGAGTAGATTTATATTTTTTACTAACTTGTTTTTGAAGTTGGTTTTAAAAATGAATTCACTTTTTATTTTGGTTTAAAATTAACTTCACATTTCAAATTTGGGCTTTTGAAAAAGAATCACACATTTGTTTGGGGCTCTTAAAAAGAATTTCATTGTTCAAAGGTAAAAAGAACCACAAACTTATACAAAAACAACTTTATTTATTTTTTGCAAGTTAGGAAACAAACTTCGTTTTGGTGCTTAAAATCAACAAGGCAAATTTTATTTCTTGCATCAAGATAAAACTCACAATCCACACTTCCATTTTTGGTGCAAATAAAATTCACAATCAACTTGTCTCATTTTTAAAGCAATCTTACTTCATGCAAACGTGTTTTTCATTAAGTTGACCAGGATTTTCAAATTCTAGTTTACTCAAACAATTGCCTTTGAAAATTAAAAAGAACACCATGATTGTTGGAGCAACATCTCCAAATAGTTAGATCACATTGCAATGATAGATTAAAAAGAACAGGTGTTTTTCGTGCTTGGCACACTTGTGCAAAGAGTTGGTCGAGTGGTCCTACTTCTAACACACACTATCCTCTCCCTTGGCTTTCGTGGTCCTAGGTGCAAGAGAAAAGTGTTAGTAACACTCACATTTTATCTTTTTAAAGAGAGGCCTGCCAAGGGATCGATACTCTTGGGAACGACCTCGAGCGGTAAATCCTTCGAGCCGCTATAGAAATCAGGTGAGAGCGAAAGCTGTAGCCTTGGGTATAGCTGTTCCTACAGTGTAACTGGCCGAAAGGACAAATGGGCCCCACCACCAGTTACAAGGCTCTTAAGTGAGTCACTGCAGAATGAACTTATGTCCAAAAACATCGAACATGACTAAACACCTTTAAGTAGTAGCCCACCCGTTCTATTGATTGAGGATATTTGAGGTATAATTTAGTGCAAGAGCATAGATGGTTTTGCTCCCAAGATACTCACCATACATATTTCCTTGAGTAGAAACATAGCTTTTTGAAAAGTCACTTGTGACTTGATAAAAGTGGTGACTCCCCCATCATAGGGATCATCTATTTGTTATGCTCGTGCAAGACTTAGTATATCACATCCTTACCTGCCACGGCGGGATTCATAAGGTATGTAGTACCAAAGTCGAAGAAATATCAAGATGTGGGCTAAATTTATCACAACTGGCCATTTGACCTTAGGGATAAAAAGTGTTTGAAGTGTGTTCATTTTACAGACCTAGTGCAAATTGAGCCGACTTCAGGCTTTGGAAATACACCTTAAAATAAATCTAAAGGAAGGGTCAAAAACAAGTCCAAGAATTGGGTTGATCTAGACCCATACTCATTTGTGCCTTTGAGGCTACAATCTTGTGTTTGTGTGCTTGCTTTGTTTTCTTGTCAAAGAAAAATCAGAAAATCAATCCCAAAAACAAAGTATTCATCCAACATCTGTCAACACAACCAAAAATACCAAAAACAAAGTGCAAACAACAAAGAGACAAATTTTATGACCATTCTTCACATCTTGCGAAAGAAGAAGTGTCATCAGAATATCACCTTGAAAAGGAGACCACTAAGCTCAAAGGCTTTGATCAAAAGGAGGAAATTCTTCTATCTCAATAGACAAATTTTTGTCTCACATAGAGTCTTTCTACATCGCATGCGTCTATACCTTCAAGAAAAAAAAAAACAAACGAGTTTGATTCAGAATCATTGAACCGCAGAGCTTTTATGCAATATAGGGCTCTGAGTTATCACAAAAATCAAGGAGGAAAGATTAATCCCAACTTCTTCCCAAAACGTCTGTATCACCTACAACACAGCTCGAGAAGTGCCACCAACGCCTGAAAGGGAAGAGGTAGAGTTTGTTCCATTTGTAACACAAAGTTTTTATTGAAGTTGAAAAACAAAACATCCATCATCTCATTCATACATCATTATTCCATCATCAATTCATCCCAAAACTCTCAAAACAATAAGAGGTTCTTGTCCCACGATTCCTTTTTAGATATTGCTTGAAATCAAACACATCACATCACTTTTTAGATTGTTTCTACATCTAGGATAAGCTCATCCTAAGAGACACATCTACGCAGGTTAAAACTAGTTCATGAGTGAATCCTCTCATTGCTAGGTAGTCAAAATCTGTAACACATCTCAGATTTCTCTACACCTTATCACATCAAATCTTATCAAAACAAACAAGCAATTCAAAGAAGGAATTTCGGTTGCATCTACCTTAAAGTGCTAGAGATCTACATACCACCAATCCACTAAAATCATCAATCCTTCATCAAACAACTCATCATAATCTTCAATCAACTTCAACACAAACTTGCAAACAAAATGGCTCAAACTCGATCACGGTCAAGGCAACGAGAAATTGAAATTGAAGGGCATGACCCAAAAACAACCAATAATGATCATCAGATGTTCAAGAATCCACTTCCATCACAAGATCAAAGGGGTCCTTCCACGTCCAGACGAGGTCTTGATACCACTGATTATACGCAAGCTGCGTATAATTACACTGTCAATCACCTGTATGATGCCAGTGAACAAATTGCAACTATCACCTTCAAAAATCCCACCTCAAATTGCAATGTTGTTACACGTCGTGGCAAGGTCACCATAAAGGCAGCTCCACAAGGCACCACCTCCATCCCAAAGCAGTACAATCTTGTGGAACAATTAGACAAAACCCCTGCACTTATATCCATTTTGGAGCTTTTGCGTCTGTCACCCTCTCATAAAACAATCTTGGATCAAGCACTCCAAGAGGCGTCAGTCCCTGCAAATCTAAATACGGACCAATTTCAAGCCATGGTTGGAAGTCTAAAGTCATCACCTTGTCTCACTTTTTCTGAAAGTGACAACTCTTCCTTCCAGCAACCTCATAACGCCTCACTCCACATTGAAGGCTTCGTCAACCAACACAGGATCAAGCGAGTCTTGATCGATAATGGAGCAGGCCTAAACATTTGCACACTACAGTTGGTCACAGCATTGGGATATGCACTAGAATCAGTGGATCCTCGCAAGAAGATCACCATCAAGGCCTATGATGATGCAGAGCGTTCATCCAAAGGAGCTGTGGTACTACCAATCCGAGTGGGCCCCGTGGTAAAGCACATCATTTGTCAAGTTCTGGACCTTCCTCTGCCATATAATCTATTGTTAGGAAGACCTTGGATACATGCCATGCAAGCCGTTCCATCTACCTACCATCAATGTATCAAGTTCCCACATAATGGTGCAGAGATCACAATCCTGGGCGATGCAAATCCCTTTGCATTTTGCCATAATATCAGCCATCAACCAGAAATTACTGTTCCTAATAATAGGGAAGCCATTTCCTCCACATCATATGTAAATCCCGCCTCTCTTGCTAGTTCAAACACCCCTATACCCAAGCAAGAAAAGCTTAAGATGAAAATCGCAGAGGAAGGTCCTGGAGAATACAACTTGAGTCAGCTCTTTTGTGTGGGACAAAAGCCCACTTCTCCTAGAACACATGGTAAACCACAGCAGTTGCTCCAGCAACCACTAATCACGCCTCCATGTGCCTTAACGCCTTTCATTCTTGGAAAGAGTCAAGAGGAAGAGACACAAGATGAGGACCTGGCGGACTGGATCTATAAAGATCCCATCACCACTGACAAACCGCAAGTTACACTTCCTACGGAACAATATGGCAAAGGCCTCCTCATTATACAAAGAATGGGATATGATGGTCAGAGTGCTTTGGGATACTGCAAACAAGGACGACATGAACCTCTGCTACCAGAATTCAAGCCCAAAGGTAATACAGGCCTAGGCTTTGAAAAAGAAGTCCTTCCTAAACTCAGATTCAAAGGAAAACCCAGCAAACCATTTTGCTCACCTACTGCAAAGAGGATACCTTTCATAATCAAAGCACCATCAAGCACTATCCCCACTGCCCCATCGAGGCTCACAAACCCACCGCAACCATCATCAGTGCCAAACATACCACCAATCGCACCAGTAATCCCATCAATAACACCAATAGCAGCAGCAACTGTATCAGAATCCGCAGCAGCTTCTATGGCCCCAGCAGTTCCTGCAGAAGCCACTGAGTCACCATTACCGATACTTCCAGTGACAAATCCATTAAACCCCATCACAATTCCTGCAGCACCGATCACTACAAGGATACATAAACCAATCACACCTACCGTGTTTAACTCCAAAGACATCCCAGTATGGTATAGCAATCGGATGCTGGAGAGTGATTCAGAGACCGACTCACATGAGTGGGAATTCGATTCAGTGCAACTTAACACTTCAGATGAGGAAGACACATCACCACCTCCACCCCGCAAAGACATCCCTGTTTACGGAGAAGCACAGATAAAGACCACTTGGGTACCTGAGCTGGAAACATCTTCCACAGACCCTACGTCTCATCCTACGCCTGATTCTGACAGGGAGAGTACCATCAACGACCTTCACCACACCGTCTTAACCCTCACTGATACATCTCCCGCACTTAACTTAATCGATGAAGTAATGCCCATTATCCACCCTGAACTCATTGAATGGAACCAACCAAATCCCCCATGTCTTGACCTCTTCCAAAACGATGAGGCTATCATTGACTTTTTGGAATTAAGGGATAATCTACCAAGCGGGGATCACAAAGCTGGATTCGCCATTGAACTTAATAGCGCAGCATACTTCGGGGCGGATGCCAAACCCTTCAGCTGCAAAAATATAACATTAAAACATGGATCTTCTAGTGAAAACCACACTGTGGCACTGTTTGATCCAACAAAAGTAAAAAGAAAGAGCGTATCCAACGGTGAAAACCTCTCTGAGGCGCCTGAGGATGAAGGGTTTGACATTCTCCCTGCTAATACACAACAGGAACGATCAACGATCCTCATCGAGGAAACCAAAGAATACAATGTGGGGACTCCTGAAAATCCTCATATCATACATCTGGCATCTCTTCTCACTCCAGAGGAACAGCCTCAATTTATAGAGTTCTTCCAACAGCGTCAGATCAACTTTGCATGGTCATATGCAGACATGCCTGGGCTTGATCCTGATTTAGTCATGCATCATCTCACAGTAGCAAAAGGAGCCAAACCTATCAAGCAGAAGCTTCGTAAGATGCATCCTTCCTTACCAAAACAAAGACAAGATGATGTTTTCTTTGACAAGAAAATTCTGTTAGGCTGTCAAATACTTGGTTGATTTGTGAGTAATTCATTTGTTTATCTGTATCGGGATCTTTCAACATTGTTTTGTATCGTTTGCGCATTATTTCCGATGAAGTTCACTAAGCTACGTAATCTTATGCCAAATGCAATCATAGATCACTACGGCTTGCTGACTACAGCGTATACCTCGACCATATGAGCATGAACCATTACCAAGGATCCTTATTCTTTATTCTTTATGTATATATTGTTTGTTTGCAGGTACAATGCTCTTCCTTTGGTTCCTCCTACCTCGTCCAAACTGGATAAAGGTTTTATTTCTTAGTACGGTATGCACTTGTCTCAGGATATGATCAGCCTAAGATCAAGGAGGACGATCCAAGTCATGCATGAAAGGAGATAATCCTTGTCTGTTCCACAAGCAATACTCAGGTCAACTTGATCCATTATATCAAGTTGCTTGTATTAACTTGCTATATAAAAATCCATGTAAGAAATACTCTGGTCATCTTGAATCTTTATGTCAAGTTGCTTGTATTTTCTTACAACATTTTAAAGCTCAATGATGAAAAATAATGCACCATGGATCGTCATTCCATCTCATTTGTATATATTGCATTCCGTTGCATTCCATCCATCTATACATTCATAAATAGCTGCATATCATTCATACATAGTAATGACAATGGATACTCTATTTTTCCTCTTCTTCCATAGGACTCGATCCTAGTCCTCCATATCTTCTATCTAACATCAAATCCCCCCTCACCCTCCCTATCTTGATCATCAACATCATCCTAATCCCTTCATCGCTTCCCATCCTCATTCATCCACAAAATTAAGCTAGTTACTCTATCTACACAGATACATCGTCTCACACACACCTAGACTATCAACAGATACTCTGATCAAGTATCTTCGGGTCTCAACAGGTAATTGATTATGGTAATCCTAGACTACATCAGGCATTTATCATAATGACCTAGTCTCAACGGGGCTGCCATGATTCCCCACAGCCATCTATCACACGCACATACTATCAATTGATCAACCAATCAAACACAATCCAACGGATAAATAGGATTCACGTGCTAGTCAAAACAGAACTTGTATTCGGCACATGTCAAAGGTTTCAGAAGGTTGCGTGTTCGATTCACGTCAGGTTCACCAAATGATGCTCTGCAAAAAGGATTAGAAAATCTGTTTGATGGCAACACACACAAGAGCACAAGAAACAAACGTTAGTGTTAGCAACAAAAGATTATCCTAAACAGGCATATCAAGAGAGATATTAAGCATGAAATAGAAAGCATATAAACATAAAATGAAATAGCTAATCAAGATGCTCATAGTTGCTCCTCCCTTGTTCCTCTCCTCTCCAAGTCCCAAATGAGTGTAGCTCTCAGCAGCTTTTTGCACTAGCCATGGATGCCATATGGAGATTCAAGATGGTTGAATATGATATGCAAATACTATGCAAGAGTAGATAGTGATGCTATGAAAAAGCTCTATGCTAATGCCAGTATAACAACAATACTCTAAAATGCTTCTCCTTTTGCTTGAGGAGAAGGGTTCTATTTATAGAAGAAATAGGGAAATGAAGGGTTAAGATTGAGCAATCTTAACAAGGGTTAGGATTGAAAGTTGGGGATCCATGTGCACAATTGGCACCAATAAAATGGTGACAAGTTTCAACATAGGATTGGGTTGAGAGAAGAGGTTGGAGGCATTAAAGGCCTGAGAAGACCTCATGGTTATCTAGAAGGTAAGGGTCAAGTCTAAATTAAGATTACCCATTGGATTAAGAGTTAATCCAAGGATAAACCTTTGTGCAAATGTTTAAGAGATAATCATGGTCAAAGCATTAATGGCCTGATGAGACCTTTGGGTTGGGTAGAGGTTGAGTCAAAACAAATGTTTTAACCATGTGGGAGGGTTGAATTAACCATTAATGGTTATTGGAGACTTTGGGGATTAAGTGGTTGAAGGTTGAAAGCTTTCAAAGGTTATCCAAGACTTTGAGGGTTAATTTGTTGAACACACAAAGCATTAATTGCTTTTCAAAGACTTTGGAGTCTTTGAGAAGTGACTCCAATTTGCTTAGGAATGTGACAATATTTAGGGGATGGATTAGGCTAATTAGGAAGGGTTTAGAAGAATTTAGAAGGGGTTTAGGCATGCAAGTGGATTTTGTAGGAAAATGCAAGTGGGAGAAATTTTGGTATTTTCAATTAAAATAAAATCATTTATTTCAATTAAATGGTGTAAGTTGCATTTGGATAAATATTTAAATAAATATTAATTTATTTAAATGAGAAAAAGAAGATAAAGCATTAAAATGCTTGAAGACTTTGAGGGAAACCATTAAAGGCTTGAAGACTTTAAGGAAAACCATTAAAGTCTTAAGAAGATTATAGAAGGAAGCCATCAAGTTTGAAGACTTTAAAGCCATCAAGTTTGACTACTTTAAGGGAAACCATTAAAGGTTTCAAGTGGGTGAGGATAAATAGGATTTTAAATAAATAATTTATTTAAAATAGTTGTGCAACTTGCTTTTGTAGGAAAATACAAGTGGGTAGAGGATAAAGGTGATTTAAATAAATGTTAATTTATTTAAATGTGAGAGGTGGGATTTTGGGGGATTTAAATAAATATTAATTTATTTAAATGTGAGAGAATATTTAATTAAACAAATATGATTTATTTATTTAATTAATGGTCTGAATTTGGTTAAGTGAATTAAATCAAATAAATTGAATAATTTATTTAATTAATAGGAGAAGAGGGTTAAGATGAATTAATTAAATATTAATTTAATTAATTATTAATTGATGGTTAAATAATCAAATAAATACTAAGTATTCATTTAATTAAGTGGACAGATTTATGTGACTACACTAACATCAACTTATATTATAAAGTGACAAATGATGACATCTTGGTTATAGAAGTTTTTGTTGATGATATAATCTTTGGAGGATAAGATGGATTATGTAAAGAATTTTCTATTGAAATGCAACAAGAATTTGAAATGTCTATGATTGGAGAAATAAAATTCTTTTTAGATTGCAGATTTCACAGATTGGTAAAGGTATATTCCTGAGTCAATCCAAGTACTTGAAGGAGTTATTAAAGAAATTTAGGATGGAGAACTCTAAACCGGTAAGCACACCTATGACTACAAATGACAAATTATCACAAAGGGATGAATCTACACCTATTAATCCAACTAAGTACAAATCTATGATAGGAGGTTTACTGTATTTGACACAAACAAGACCTGATATCATGAATGCAGTATGTATTGTTTCAAGATTTCAAAGTAATCCTAGAGAAAATCATGAATCAATAGTAAAAAGGATTTTCCGGTACTTGCAAGGCACTACAAATCTTGGATTATGGTATCCTAGAGATAAAAACTTTGAATTATGTGCATACACAAATGCCAATTGGGTAGGAGATGTGGATGATAGAAAAAGCACCACCAACAGAGCATTTTTTCTTGGAAGCAGATTAATTTCTTGGTTGAGTAAGAAACAAAGTTGTACATCTTTATCAACAGCTGAATCAGAATATGTTGCAGCAACAACCAACTATACACAAGTATTATGGCTTAAGCAAATGTTGAAGGATATAAAGGTAAAGTGCAAGAAACCTATTACTATCTATTGTGATAACACTACAGCAATTGATATATCTAAGAATCCGGTACTACATTCTAAAACCAAACATGTTTCTATCAAACTGAATTTTCTAAGGGAAAATGTTGAAGCAAAAGAAATTAAAATGGTTTATGTGAATACTAAAAAGCAGATTGTAGATATTTTCACTAAACCTCTGCCTAAGGAGACTTTTGAATATCTCAGAGATTAGCTTGGGGTCATACCCCCACTCGTAGAGACTTAGGAAGTTGATGTTTGTCATCATCCAAATAGAATTAACAGAGAAATCTTTTACTTCGGTTTTGATGAGGAAGCTACTTCTCAGGGGGAGTAGTTGGTATACTGAATTGGTTGGTATTTTGTATCTGAAAAATGTTTTTTTATTTTTTATACTTTGGCATTTGATGTCAAAGGGGGAGAGTTTGATATGGAAAAACACATTATTCATTAGGGGAGAGATTGTTACTCTATGTATCTATATTTTGATTTCTGGTTATGATCTCTTTTGGGAGATTGTTGGCTTTTGTTGGTTTTTGGTATTTGGCATTTCTGTTTTGGCACTTTGATGGTTTTTCCATCTTGTGTTGCCATAAATTCCAAAGGGGGAGATTGTTGGTATTTTGGTATGATTTTGTCATTGATGTCAACACCTACTAACACTTATCAACTCTGGCACTTTGGAGAATCAACAACATTCACCGGTATTTGGTACACCGGCAGGATATAATGATCATCGACACTTGGAATGGCATGGAAAACACTTGGTTATGTCAAAGACATCATTTGGACACTTTGTCTTGAAGATTTGTTTATTGGCATATTCGTATTAGCATATTTGTTGTTACTGGCAAATAGGTCAAAGTTATACATCGGCAGGCTTATCTTTTCCATATTAGCATGGCATGCTATGCAGATGATTTATTATTATTGTAAATGCATTAAGCTGACATGTTGAATCAGTTATTGCATCGGGCATTAATTTATTTGTAAATTGATTTTATTGTAATATCCTTTAGAGCCAACCTACTAAAATTGGTCCTAGGTTATGATATAAATGTAAGATCTTACTTGTAAGATCAGATGAAGAATGCAAAAAGGGATTGTGTGAAGGTATATGCGAGAATAAGAAGAGCTATACATGCAGACATCATTTGAAGGTTAAAGGAGGGTTTTTGTGAAGACAATCAAAACTACACCGGTACTGAATCTAGCATAGAAAGATGCTAACTTGAGCAGTACATCCTAATTGGATTTAACCATCCAATTGTAGTCAGTGTGACTCCTATTTTTTGTTTGAGCAGTGAACTCTAGGTGCTTGGCCTTTCTGCATGTGTAGACCCCATTTGTATACACATACTATCTGCAGTAGTATCATCTGATTGTGGGTAAGGTTTCCCACCGTGGTTTTTCCCCTTACAGGGTTTTCCATGTACAAATATTGGTTTTATGTGTTGTGGATGACTTTGTCTTTTTGTTTCATGCATTAATCTTTACCGGTATTACAATTAACTGATAAAACTTTCTATTGGCATAAAAGACTGGTTTACCGGTATTGAGCATTAAGTTGGTTAAGTTGTTTTGGTTTGAATTTATTAGACAACAGATTCACCCCCCCCCCCTCTCAGTTGCCTCCGGGACCTAACAACTCCTAGATATATTTCCTACACATAGAAAGAAGGAAATGGCGTCGTTGATAGGGGTTTGCCTAGGTCAAACCTCGGGTTTAGAATTAACCCTTAAATTGAATTGAACTTTTGGAACTGCCAAAGTAATTGATAAATGATATACCTCATATCTATTGCAGTTGATGATGGATGGTGATGCAATGCTCTTTAGATGTGATCACAGGTATTGATGCAATAATATGACTTGAAATAACATGAACATGAATGACCTAATCAAACACACATTCTTGCATGAAGATTAATGTAGAATTGCTACTCCATGATGTTGAAATGCTTGAAAAATATGGTGGGATGAAATTTTGTCTTGAAGATTCTTGATGATGAATGTTTGATGGATGGGTAGTGTGTTATGGCTTGATGATAGGAGATGAACTCTTGAAAATGAATATGAAAAATGCTCTTATATAGGGCCTCTGAGGTAATTTACCAATTAAGCCAACCTCCAATGGTCAAATTGAGACATCGAGGACTGGAACCACCAAATTGGGAATGTGTTCCAACATATTTGAATTAGTTCTTATTTAAGGAGGACCAAGAAATCAAGGGCACCATGGTCCACCAAAAAAAAAGAAGACAAGTGAGATATCAAGGTGCACAGTCTGAGGCATAGTTTCAATTCTTTGTTCAAGTAGATGAAATCAAATTTAAGGTGAAAAGATAAAAAATAAACTTACGAGAGATATAAGATAGGACACACTAAATTAGGAGCACAAAAGGTGGTGAAAATTGTGTAGGGTTGTACAATTTACAACACTACATCCAACCCCCACTTTAGTTATAGTATGAGACTATCCGCATATTCATAATAAAGTAGCAGAAAGAGAGATAAAGATGAGCAATTGAGAGCAAGATCACTAAATTTGAGGAAAAAATCCACCAAGCTTAGGATCTTAAATCATGAAATCATATACAAGGACACACAAGACAAAAAGGTAAAAGAAAAAAGACATAAATGGGTTAGTACTAAAAACAAAAGGCTCCAAGTCAACTAGTTGAAGATACCTTGATAGTAAAAATGTCTCAATTGCTAATATAATTCTCAGAGTGTTATTGAAAGAGGACAAGTGGTCACATGGAAAGAGCAAGAGCATGCATCAAGTAATGAACCATGATCCAACAATTAACAAAGTGTATTATTCTATCAGGGAGAGAAAAGGGAAAGCATGGATTCCACAAGCTAGCAAGTTGTGTTATGCTAGGTAATCCCTGAGAGGAAAAATAATAGAGAGCATGGATTCCATGGGCTAGAAAGGTATGTTATGCTAGGTGATCCACAAAAACACAAATCCTCAAGGGACAATAAATTGTGTTATGTTATGTGATCCATGTAGGAAGAAAGAATCAAAGTAACAAGATGTGTTATTCTATTTCTACTCATATTAAAAATGTAGCACAATGAGGGTTGAAAGGTCTAACAAGATGTGTTATGCTAGTCAACCTATCTTAAAGAAGTGTAAAAGGAATAATAGAAAGGTATAGCAAGTTGTGTTATGCTAGTCAACTCATCCTGCTAAAATGTCATCTAGTTTTAGGAGTTAAGCACTTTGTTTGGGACTTTGGTTTGTTTTAGAGCATGCAACAACCTATATAAGACATTTAATAAGGATAACCAAACAAATCACACTATTTGTAAGGAAATTCACAAACTTGAATTGAAAAAGGATAACCAAGAAAGGCATCCTACATGGAAATCCACAACTTGAATTTGAAAAGGATAACCAAGGAAAGCATTGTATGCAAGGAAATCCACAACTTGAATTGAACATATGCTTCAAGGATGTTGTGATGTATGCCCCTCCACTTAAGATATCAACATAACTTTGCATTGGTGTCTTAAGGAAAAGATAGAAAGAAGGATACACACCTTTATAACCAAGGAAGTATCATTTAGGTAACAATATACATAAATTGAAGCTAAAGAGGCATAACTCTTATGAGTAAGGAAAAGATAGCTGAAAAAGAGATATCTTGCAACAAATGTAAAGGGATCATTTTGAGGGATGCATGGAGGAAGAGATATTTTCATAAAGATATCTACCTCTAGAAATATAGATATTTAATAAGGATAAAATTTTTGGAAGGAGAAGGAGACTAAGAATACACACCTTCTGCATTGCTAGGAAAAAGTGGATTCATAGTAAAAGATTACACACATTTACTAAGGAGAAATTGTTCACAAGAAGATGTACCATCTCAAACAATGAAGTCTAACCAAGGGACATATATATACTTGCAAGGAGGACCACTCTATGTAAGAAAGGACCTCAAGTTATGAAAAATGCAACTCAACAAAGGAAAAGACTATATTTGGAAGAGAGAAAAAATTGACATATTATACTTGCCCTCTAAGTAAGGAGACAAGAAAAAGGCTATTATGTTGTTAGCCATCTATGATTTCATTTGAATTTGTACCACCACAAATGACAAAGAGCCCCAAATAAGGTAAGCTGTCAATGTCACATAGTGAGGAGAAACATAATAGGGTGAAGGGAGTGAGAGTGCACAACCTTCAAATTTGGATTGAGAAAAAGCATGAGATTTGGTGTGAGATGGGCAAGAGATCTTGTTGGCATTATGTGAACCGGTATGAGGACATAATGACATTGTATGTTTTCATTGATGTCAATATGCTGAAGAGGTGAGAACCGACACAACACTGTGAACTGACATTTGTGCCAAAGTGAAGCGGTGTGTTTGCTCAAGGTGAACCGACATACGGTTATGGAAACTGGCACATGGAAGCATTATATGACTACCGGTTGGTAGTCTCAACTTCATGGTTTCCGGTTGAAGTGCTTCAAGCCTGTGTGGCTCAACCGGTGACTTTGTGTGATGAGTTAGCATTATAACGAAGAATAAATCACATTGCCACGTCAGACTTGTGCGCATGAAGGATCTTGCATGAAGGAGATTGTTCCTATCTACCTTGGGAATGTGTGAATTCTGTAAAACGGTGATAACATGTGATGGGTTATCAGCCGCCATAAAATTGGTGGAAATGGATGATGGAGAATGTCTTGAGATTGGATCAAGAACTGTTGCATCTAAGGCAGTGTGCTCAACAGTCATGATCAAACCGTTTGAATTCCTTAACCTAATAGGTTTAGGGTTTATGCTACCGACCTATCTATTTTCCTATAAGGTCGATGTTGTGTCTCTTTCTAAGGTTGTTGGCAAAATTTGTGTGTGTGTATCCAAGAGAAGGGATACGTACTTCTTGCCAGACCAAAAGAAGAGAAGTGATACCTGCAGAGTGTAAGTGCAGAAGGTGAAGAGGAGCTTAAGCAGATCTGCATTGGCATTGAGTGCTGTTACCAGATCATTGTAATACCTGTTGATCTCTAACCACCTCAACAGTTGGAAAATCCCTTAACAGGGTAGCCTTAATCGGCTTGCTGTAAATCCTTTAACAGGGTAATTCAAAGCTATTGAGTTCAAAATCCTTTAGCTATTGAGTGCTTGAAATCCTCTAAGAAGGTAACCTTTAACAGGGTTTAACCCTTAACCGGGTGATCTCTAATAGGATCGGTTCCTAGTAGAACCTATTGTAATGTCTCTAACCGGACAAGGCTCCTAACAGAGCAGACTTCTAAAGAGTTCAAAAATAGCTTGTGGGTATTCATCCCCACTGTGGTTTTTCCCAGTTGGGTTTCCACATGAAAAATATGTGTGTCATGTGTGATGCTTTTATCTTGTGATGCTTTGCTATTGTCTATCAAGCATATGATGGTTCTATGTTTTATGCCTGTCAATAAAACATGTTGAACTAGCTATTATTATGATCTGATGATAGATTACCTGTTTATGCATAAGGGTGAAATGGTAGTGTAGTCTTGAGTTGAGTGAAAAGCTAAGTGAGTAACCAGTTAATGCTTGTCTCATTCATTCTTAGCTTTACCGGTTGCACTCTGTTTCAAACAGGTGTCACTACTTGCCAGTCATTTGAAGTGTCTGTTGTCAAACCGATTTAGGACTATATTTTTGCCTATACTGATTCATCCCCCACTCTCAGTACCGGTTTGGTACTATCCATTCATCATTGAGTTATCAATTGGTAGTAGAGCATCCTCCAGGTCCTTTGTGTTATAAGCTTAACTGCTTGAGGTAAAGATCCCAGTCTAATGATGAAGAGGGAAGGTCCAGAGTTTAACAGGGAAAATTTCAGTATATGGAAAGATAGGATGAAGATATACATCAGAAGCATGGGTGCTCAACACTGGAGCTATGTTGAGAATGTCTATGTTGCCCCTACCGGTACTCTCACCGATGACCAAAAGAGAGAGATATAGGAGAATGGGCAAGTTATGGAAGCCCTAATTAGTAGTTTATCTAACATTGAGTTTATTGATGTTCAGGATAAGGTAAATCCCAAAGAGGTATGGGATACTCTTGAAAATATCTATGGCAGTGATGAGCATGTAAAACAGGCTAAGGAAGAAAGCCTTAGAGGGAAGTTTGAAGATATGCAGATGGTTGAAGGTGAGACCATTCAACAACATGGAATAAGAATCAAAACTGTTGTTGGAGATATCAAGAGTGCAGGTGGTAAAATAGAAGATTCCAATGTGGTAAGCTAAGTCCTGAGATCCCTATTGCCAGTCTATGCAATAAGGGTTGTTGCTATTCAGGAGCTGAGATCAATAGACAAGACTAAGGTATCCCTGGACTCCATCATAGAAAAGTTGATAGCCTATGAGCTAAATAGTTTTGATGGCAATGTTCAAAAGACTGAATCAGCTTTTAAAGCTTCTGTTGTACCATCCAAAAAAGGAAAAGAAGCTAGCACTAGTGGTGAACCAAGACAGAGCAGAGAAATGGATCATGAGGAGATTTTGATGGCATTTGAAGCTCTCCTTGCCAGGAAACTTCCTAAAGGAATCGACAAATACAAAGGCAAGCTACCTTTGAAATGCTTTTCTTGCAACTAGATAGGACACATTGCTGTAAACTGTCCTAATGGCGACAACAAGGACAAACCGGAAAGGTTCAAGAAATTCAAAGGAGGAAACTGGAGAAACTGTTTTGTGGCAGTTGATGAAGGTGTCATAGATGAAGAATCCGAGGATGAAGAAAATGAAGATATTGTGTTTATTTCTATCAAAGAAGATGTGTCAGACAAGAAGGCTCTTGTCTCCTGGTTTGATAATTCCAATGAGTGGATCATTGATAGTGGCTGTTCTCACCATATGACTGGTGATCAGAGCAAGTTTCTATCCTTGGAGGAGTATGATGGTGGTGTGGTTCACTTTGGCAATGATGCACCATGCATGGTCAAAGATAGAGGGTCCATCTCTCTGAATGGAAAGAGTAGTGCTGACAATGTGTGTGGGGTTGATGGTCTTAGACACAACCTTCTGAGTGTTG
Organism: Cryptomeria japonica; assembly: GCF_030272615.1. Classification (NCBI taxonomy): domain Eukaryota; kingdom Viridiplantae; phylum Streptophyta; class Pinopsida; order Cupressales; family Cupressaceae; genus Cryptomeria; species Cryptomeria japonica. The sequence goes on along the minus strand of NC_081410.1, from coordinate 657,259,316 downwards.
CCCAACTAAATGATAGTGGCCTCACTCTAGAATTCAAGAATGGAGTTTGCAGAATCAAAGGAAATAATGGTGAATTGGTGGCCACCGGCATGCAAACCAAAGGTAACTTATTTCATCTGAATGCAAATATAAGTACATGTCTTATGGCTAAATTTGATTATAGCTGGATATGGCATAGGAGAATCTGCCATGTAAACTTTGATAAAATTGTGAAGGCTGGTAAGATCAAGGCAGTTAGAGGGTTGCCGGTGCTAAGAAAACCAGATAATACCTTGTGCAGAGAGTGTCAATTGGGGAAAATGTCTTCCTCAACCTTTAAAGGTAAATCTTTCACTGCTGACAACTTTCTTGATCTTGTGCATACTGATTTGTGTGGTCCTATGAAAACTATAAGTGTGTAGGGTGATAAGTACTTCATGATTCTCACTGATGACTGCCCAAGAATGATGTGGGTCACATTCTTGAAATACAAGTCTGAAGCCTTTGTAAAGCTCAAAGTTTTCAGAGCATTAGTGGAGAAGGAAAGCGGTAAAAGGATCAAGTGCCTGAGAACTGATCAAGGAGGGGAATTCATTTCCGATGAATTCAACAAGTACTGTGAAGAACATGGCATCAAGAGGCAATTGTCTGCCCCCCAAACTCCACAACAGAATGGCCTAGTAGAGAGGAATAACCGGACTATGGTTGAATCAGCTAGAACCATGTTGATTCAAGGAAAGGTAGCTCATACCTTTTGGCGAGAGGCGGTGAGCACTGCAGTCTACACAATGAACCGGGTACTCATCAAGAAAGGTAATGATAAAACTCCTTATGAGTATTGGACCGGTAAGACACCTGTGGTTAGCTACTTTACAGTGTTTGGTAGAAAATGTTACATCAAGAGGAGTGAACACCAGAGCAAATTTGATGTGAAATGTGACGAGGGAATATTCCTAGGATATTCCACCAAGAGCAAAGCTCTCAAGTGTTTCAACAATAGGACTCAGAGAATTATGGAAAGCATCAATGTAAGAGTTGATGAAACCTCTGAGAAAACTAAGGAAACCGGTAGTGAGCAAGCAGTAAGTGAACCGGTTGTAACCTTCTGGGAACCGGTTGTCAGTCAATCGAGTACCAGTAACAATGTTCCTACACTGGCAAATGTAGATGTTGATACTGATGGAGATGAGGATGAAGAAGAAAAGAAAGAGGAATCTATCAAAACCATTCCTTGGTATGTCAAGCTAAATCATGATCCTAAGCAGATCATAGGAGATAAGGATGCAGGAATCCTTACAAGAAGAAAGGTCAGAGAAAACTCATGTATGATCTCTGAATTTGAGCCTAAAACATTCAAAGAGGCACATAAAGATGAAGACTGGATCAAGGCAATGGAAGAGGAACTTGACTAGATAGAGAAAAATGGTACATGGTCTTTGGTACCCAGACCCGAGCATAAAAATGTCATTGGTACCAAATGGGTTTTCAGAAAGAAGCTGAATGAGGATGGCATAGTGATTAGAAACAAAGCCAGATTAGTGTGCAAAGGATATGCTCAAGAAGAAGGAGAAGACTATGGAGAAACCTTTGCTCCTGTAGCCAGATTGGAAGGAGTCTATATGCTTCTTGCATATGTAGCTTTTAAAGGTTTCAAAGTATATCAAATGGATGTAAAATCTGCATTCCTAAATGGTGTACTTGAAGAGGAGGTGTATATTGAGAAACCAGATGGGTTTTCCCTATCTGAATATAGTGACATGGTATGTAGGCTACATAAAGCCTTATATGGACTAAAGAAGGCACCTAGGGCATGGTATGAATGTCTGCATTCTCATTTTGTGAAGATTGGATTTGAGAGAACAAATGAAGATAGCAATATCTATTTGAAGTATGAAGGAGATCAGATCCTGATCTGTGAGGTATTTGTTGATGACATTATCTTTGGTGGAGATGACAAGATAAGTCATGAGTTTGCAGATGAGATGAAGAAAGAGTTTGAGATGTCACTCATAGGGGAAATTAAATTCTTCATTGGACTGCAGATCCAACAGAAGAAGGATGGAATCTTTATCACTCAGTCCAAGTATGTCAAAGAGGTGTTGAAGACCTTTAGCATGGAAGATAGCAAACCGGTTGGTACACTGATGGTAACTGGTTGTAAACTATCCAAAGAGGATGACTCAATATTGGTTGATGAGAAGGAATACCGATCAATGATTGGTAAATTGCATTATGTAGTGCATAGCAGACCAGTTATTGCACATGTAGTTGGCATTACTTCAAGGTTCTAGAAAATTCCAAGAGAATCCCACTTGATTGCAGTCAAGCGGATTCTTAGGTATCCGAAGGGAACTATTGACTATGGATTGTGGTATCCATTCAGCAAGGATTTCAACTTGAAAGTGTTCACAGATGTTGATTGGGCTAGTAATGTAGATGACTGGAAGAGCACAATAGGTGGTGCATTCTTCCTCGGTGGTAGACTAGTCTCATGGATGAGTAAGAAGTAGAGTTGTATCTCTCAGTCTACAATGGAAGCAGAGTATGTTGCAGATTTCATGAACTGCACTCAGACAATTTGGATGAAGCATGTATTGAATGGCTTCAAAGTTCCTATATTTAAACCGGTAAGTATATTTTTTGACAATACTAGTGCAATTAATATCTCCAAGAATCCGGTTTTATATTCTAGAACCAAGAACTTTGAGCTTAAGTATCATTTCTTAAGGGAAAAGGTTCAGAACAAAGAGATTGCACTAGAACATGTTTCCAGTAGGGAGCAGTTAGTAGACATATTCACCAAGCATCTCCCAAAGACTACATTTATGTACTTAAGAGGTGAATTAGGGGTACTACCCCTTCAGGAGGTGAACTAAAGGTATAAGCTCCACATCAATCAGGTATAACATAGTCAAATTTTTCTTCAGGATTGATGTGTTGAAGGATGCTACTCCACAAGGGGAGCAACATAATGGAACATGGTAGCTTGTGCCTCCACTTTGACATTGTTGTCAAAGGGGGAGAAGATGTGATGCAGAGAAGATATCTGCAGAAATTGGGGGAGAAGATGTGAAGTAGAGAGATATCTTTGTATATTGCCATCAATGCCAAAGGGAGAGATTGTTGGCATTATGTGAACCGGTATGAGGAAATAATGACATTGTATGTTGTCATTGATGTCAATATGTTGAAGAGGTGAGAACCGGCATATGAGAGAACCGACACAACACTGTGAACTGGCATTTGTGCCAAAGTGAAGCGGTGTGTTTGCTCAAGGTGAACCGGCATACGGTTATGGGAACCGACACATGGAAGTGTTGTATGACTACCAGTTGTTAGTCTCAACTTTAGGGTTTTCGGTTGAAGTGCTTCAAGCCTGTGTGGCTCAACCGGTGACTTTGTGTGATGAGTTAGCATTATAACGAAGAACAGATCATATTGCCATGTCACCCTTGTGAGCGTGAAGGATCTTGCATGAAGGAGATTGTTCCTATCTACCTCAGGAATGTGCGAAGTCTGTAAAACGGTGATAACATGTGATGGGTTATCAGCCACCATAAAATTGGTGGAAATGGACGATGGAGAATGTCTTGAGATTGGAACAAGAACTGTTGCATCTAAGGTAGTGTGCTCAACGATCAGGATCGAACCGTTTGAATTCCTTAACCTAACAGGTTTAGGGTTTATGCTACCGACCTATCTATTTTCCTATAAGGTCGATATTGTGTCTCTTTCTGAGGTTGTTGGCAAAAGTTGTGTGTGTGTATCCAAGAGAAGGGATACGTAATTCTTGCCAGACCAAAAGAAGAGAAGTGATACTTGCAGAGTGTAAGTGCAGAAGGTGAAGAGGAGCTTAAGCGGATCTGCATTGGCATTGAGTGCTGTTACCAGATCATTGTAATACCTGTTGATCTCTAACCACCTCAATAGTTGGAAAATCCCTTAACAAGGTAGCCTTAATCGGCTTGTTGTAAATCCTTTAATAGGGTAATTCAAAGTTATTGAGTTTGAAATCCTTTAGCTATTGAGTTCTTGAAATCCTCTAACAAGGTAACCTTTAACAGGGTTTAACCCTTAACTGGGTATTGTAGCCATCCCTTAACTGAGTGATCTCTAATAGGATCGGTTCCTAGCAAAACCTATTGTAATGTCTCTAACTGGACAAGGCTCCTAACAGAGCGGACTTCTAAAGAGTTCAAAAATAGCTTGTGGGTATTCATCCCCACTGTGGTTTTTCCCAGTTGGGTTTCCACGTGAAAAATATGTGTGTCATGTGTGATGCTTTTATCTTGTGATGCTTTGCTATTGTCTGTCAAGCATATGATGGTTCTGTGTTTTATGCCTGTTGTAGACACCTAAAAATGGTCAACGCTTGCGGGATCATACTTTAACATTTGCGCATTGCCTCATTTTAGGTTTTTGCATCGCATTAACATTTTCTCCTATGTCATATACTTGGTCTTTATCATTTGCGAGCATCGAGTCCTACATTCTTCATTTGTCTCGCTTTCGAATTTGGTCTTGTCGACAACAATCTTCAGTCATGATTTTGGTCGATCTTTGTCCTTGTCAATCTTGTCATATTGCGATCGATTTGTCATCGATCCTTGTCCTTTTCAATCATGTCAATTTGGTCAATTTGTCATTGATTTTTGTCAACCAATCTCAATCAAATCATTTATCAACACTGGTCATTTATTAATTCAAAATCATGATCGAATCGACATCAAATCAATCTTACATCAAGACCTAATTGTCATCCTTGCATTTCTAATTCATTTAACCTTGTTTGTCATTTTTCCCTCTAGGTTAAATAATTTATTTATTTATCCTAAGTCTTCTTGTCACAATTAAATGTTTATTTAATTGGCTAATTAATTTCCTCCTATTTTTGTAAATTAATTAATGAATGAGAAATTATTAATTAATTTACCTAATTTGCATCAATTCCTAATTTCCAAGTCATCATTTCTAACCTAATTTTCTAATTTCTCCTAAATTCCTAAATGTCTATTTCTATTTCAAATTCATGTCATAAATCCTTACATAGCAATTTGTCATAAATTGTCATAAATCCTTGCATAGCAATTTGTCATACACATGTCATAATTTTGCTATTCTTGATTTGAATTTCCATTCGAATCACTATCATGCTAATTTGATCTTTTTCTCCAATTTCTCTATAAATTGGATGAATTTCTTCAATCAAATCCCTTGATTCTTGATTCCTAATTCCCTAATCAGACTATTGAATTTCTAATCACTTCGTCAAATCACGCTTCTAGTATTCTTGTGTCAATGTCAATCTTGCTTTCTCAATTAGGTGTATGCACTTGAAGGTGAGATCTACAACAAAACTATTTGGAGAAGAAAGAAGAACAATGGAGCCGCATGAAGGGAACATCTGGTTTGCATAATCTTTTTGAATGTTTTATCTTTATGTCTCTATTGAATGTGTTTAGGATAGATCGTTACAATTGTGCTTTCGTGATTGGGCTAGATTAGTATGTTTATAATGCTTGTGATGATTTCCTATTTCCTAACGTACATTAATTGGTGAACCCGACGTGAAAACTAACCTTCTAATCCCTTTATTGTGTTTTTGAGTGCTTTTGAGTTGATTTGCAGGCCAAAAACCCAAAAACAGGGTCGTGCAGGGTTTTCTGGAGACTTCTGCGCCTGTGTCCTGCATCCTGTGCCTGTGTTGAGCATCCTGCGCCTATTTTGGAGACATTCTGTGCTTGTGTCCTACATTCTGTGCCTGTGTCATGGGTTTTGCGCCTGTGTAAAGTCCAGAACAGGGGTAAAAATGCAGTGTTTTATTTGAAATTTGTTTAGTTTTTGCGTTCTATTTTCTATGCTTTGGATTTTGGTACTAATTATCTGTGCAGAATCTTGGCATATGCATGGCAAAGACAATAAATCAAACTACTAACATGTGTTATGCAGAATCGATAGTCAAAGACAACAAATCAAACTCCTAACTTGGGTTTTGCAGGTTGCCTTGGAGAAACAACTAAACTTGGTGTTTGTCTTTAAATGTTTTAGGCACCTAGTGATTTTTTAAATAGGATGGAATGAATCTATGCTTGATTTTATTGTTGAGTGTGACATTGGAGTAGGAGAGTATGCTCTCATCCTTTTAGGGTGATCAGAAATCCAGATCTTCGATACCATGCTTTGTCTTTGATTGTGTGTCTCCTTTAGAGGGCCTGCCTTCCCAACCACTTTGCTTTTGCAAGCAAGTGATAATCATGAGAAGGGAATGACCCAAAGTGAGTACGGCTAGAATTCCTTGGCATTCTAACTCACTATAAAAAAATACCCGATGAGCGAAAGCTTTGAAGGAAGTGTTACGTGGGAATTGCAGTTACTTGGGAAGTGATGACCCTTGGACTCTTTCTCATATCAACATCTAAGTAGGGCCTCTTGGTCTAAATCATGCTTGCGCGAATACATTTGTTTGGTATCTTGATGGGCTTAATGTCTCAATCACGCTTGCGTGACATCAAGGAGTAACGCTTAACAGAAATCCTTACTAAACACCTTGTTTTTAGAGGCCAAAAACCCTTCTAGTTGCTTGAGAAGGACAAGTTCGGATACTTGGAAGAGATACTAAGTTCGCCATGGGGAGATTTCCATGGGGACTGATGCTTGGCTGCCCTGAGAAGTGAGTGCCGTGGAGGGGAGCCTATGGGGTCAAGCATCTATGTATTCTCCTTGAATCCCATAACAAGTCTACCTCTCAAGTACCTAATGTCCTTGCCTACCATAAGAAATGTGGGAATGAGCATGATTGTCTTGAGTCTAAGTTGAAATATCTTGTATTCTTTGCTTGTCAAAAGTTGAATTGTATCTCATTTCAAGAACAAGGCAAATTGATCCAACATAAGATTAAACACAAGAGACATTCATCCAACAAAAGTTCAACAAGGTTCAAAACACCTTCAAACATGGTTGTCAAACATTGTTCAAAATCTTGTCTCAACATTTATGTCACTTGGATTTAGGTTCATCTTAGGTTTGCATTTTGCAAAGTCATTATCAACTACCAAGGTTAGGTTTCACCTAGGTCATACTCCTTTGCATATCAATAAGGGTCATCCATTTTGCATATGTCCTCTTGCATTAAAGTCATACCAATGTCATACATTCATATTTGCATACCTTAAGTCTCTTCATTAAGCTTAAGTAATTATCATATCATATTAGGGTCATTTGCATATTAATTGTCCTTTTGCATATAGTGTCAAAACTAGGTTTTGTCATACTTGAGTTATCCAAATCTTTGATAAACCCTAAGTTATTGTTAGGAAGTCTAGCCCTTATCAAACTTTTGCCTTTTTGTCATCAATGTCATTTGGTCAAACCTAGCTTAGTATCCAAGCATATAGGGGAGACATTGTCATCTTGTCCTTTGTCACTTAAGTCCTTTTTTGTCCTTTGAGGTCTAGACATCATTTCAATTTCCTAAGGGTCTCTTTTTAGATTTGCATTTCAAAAGTTTGTCAAAATCTTCAAAACAACCAAAAACATAGATTGCATTCTTGTCATAGATTGCATTTTCATCTATTTAGTTTGCATTTAGTTGCATATCATATATTATCTTTGAAAAAATTCCCAAAATATTGCATTTGCATAGTGACATGTCTATTGAAACAAGGTTCCAAGCACCAATGATGCAACAAAGTTTGACATATCAACTGACAATGCAATCACAATTCTATCCAACCCAACAACAAAGCAACATTGATCAAACTTATCATGATGATGTAAATGTCCAAATACAAAAACTAGAGGAGAAACTAGCTCAAGAAAATGAGATATTGGAACCAAAAGTGAAAAACATTGCGAAGAATAGATCACAAGTGTCCAAAATGTTTCAAAAATTTCCAGGTCGAAATCCAAATATCGAGCCAATTGATGTAAGATCTCTTCTTGAACGATCAGACATACCAGCTCTCCTCTCACAAATAGAGATGATGAAACAATTTCAAGAAAAGAGACAACATCAATTTCAACATTATGTGCCTCCACAACAACAACAAGAAGGTGTTTACTATCAATCAAATTTTCAACCATCACAACCAATTGTCCAACATATGCAACCAATACAACCAATGGTCCAATTTCAACAATATGTCCAACCAACTATACAATGTCCACAAATAGTTCAACCAATGGTGGAATATCAATGTCAACAACTAAAACCAAACATTCAAAAACAAAGGTTGCAGCACACAGCAACCCAAGTTTCAAACATGTCAGAACAATTGAACCAAGTTCAACATCAAAACATGACATTAGATCAGAACCAAATTCTTGCCAAACAAGTTCAAATTCCAGGTCCAACTATGTCAAAACCTCGAAAGAAAGGTGGCTTTATTGCAATGATCTTAAGGAAATTACCAAGTGAGTTCTTTGAGGAAGATCAAAATAATACACTTATGTCTAGCAATGCCTCATCCCCTCGCAAGCAAATTGACTCTCCAGTGGCATCTATCCCTACACCTCTAGAAGTTTCACCAATTCATGATGCACATCCTTGTCAATGTTTCAGAAATACAAGACCCAATGCCACCATGCACTTTATTGCCATTACCTATTTTAGAGGACCCCATTCGAAGTCCTTCTTCCTCATGTTCAAGCATTGATTCCTTGCCAGAATCCATCACAAATGTTCAAAGTGCATTTCCTTTATGCCAAACCATTGATCCCTTGTCAGAATCCTCCATGCATATCCAAAGTCTAACCTCATGTCAAGAGGATAATTTAGAGCATGAAGAAATGTGTCTTAAAACAGATCAAGATCAAGATCCCGAAACCTTATCATCCCATCCAATTTTTGACCAAGACCCCATCTTCCCAGACACTCATGACAATTCCCCTATTCTTGTCCATCCTATCCAAAGTCCTATTGACACTCCATTCCCTGAGCAAGATCAAGATATCCTAGTCCATCCAATCCCATATGATCCCCTTCCATTCCAAGAACACAATGTCCTTTCAAATCCCATTGACATTCCACTTTCTAAGAAAGATCAAGATATCCCTTCCATTCTTTCCAATGATCCCATTGAAAGTCAAGAGCAAAGCACCTTTAAAGAGGAATCCAATGATCTTCCTCCTTGTCAAGATCAAAGTATCCTTCCAAATTAATTTCCAACACAAGACCCTATCATTCCTTCAGATCATCCACAAGATCCACTTGTTCCTCCATCTCCTTGTCCTAATGCTCCATATACACCCCAAGATCGCATTTCTTTTGATGATCCCATTATTTCTCCCATTCCATCTCTTGAAGAGCCTGTCATTGAACCATGTCCACTACATGATCCTAATCGCCCTCATGATCCTAATCCCCTTCATGATTCTAATGTGTCAGTGCAAGATGTTCATGAACCCACGACATGCATAATGGGTTCTTCCACTTTGGTGAAATCCAATCCACTTCATGGTCTCATTATTTCTCTCATATCATATCCACCTCATAATGGACTCGCGTCTTCTTCCCAAAGAAAAGAGTATCCTACAAGTCAAGATATTCATAAAGGCAAAGGAGTAGATCTCCATAAGCAAGAATCTCTCCATATCAAAGAAGATCTTAAGGGTCATGTCTACAGAGCTCACACTCAAGGCATTGGTATCCCTTCAAAGTCAAAATCCAAATGTCCACCTTCCCCATCATCGCTTCCATCCCTTCTAGGTCCCTATATCCCTCCATCTCCTATGCAACATCAGCAAAGGCACACATCCTTGAGTAAATTCCATCCATCCAAAAGAACTCCATTTCATTCATATCCATCCATGCATTCCTTTCCCCCTCCAAGCAATTTGGATGCCAAGTATAAAAGTCATAAGTCTAGCAATCCACACGTATTCAAGGATCAACATGTCCAATATAATCGACATGTCAAAACAAAGAAAAATTTGATCCAAAAAGAAAAAGAAATATCCAAAAGGCCACAAAGGCTCACTGAGCAAAATAAAGCAAAGTCAAAATATATATGGGTTCCTAAATCCCTTGTGCAAGCAATGCACTCCAAGGAACCACAAAAGCATGAAAAAACAAAAACCATGTGGATCCCTAAGCGGCTCCTTGAAGCACAAAAGCCTAAAGAAACATCCAACTTGGCATCCAAAGTTGCTATTCCTCCATCCAGACATTCCAAGTCTATTCCTCCATCACCTTCTTTATCCATTTTGGGCCCTTATGTCCCAAAATCCATAGCTATTCCTTCATCAAAATCTCAATATCCAAAATACGTCTTTCCTCCATCAGTCCATCACCCCTCAAGGTGTGTGCCAATGTCGATCTTGCCAACATTTCTATCCACTCAAGCCGAATTCTTCCAATACCCTATCCATTATCCAATGCATATTTTCCATCCTTCGATCCCTCTGGTCCAATCCTTTGCATAAATCCTTGCCTTAGTTTCATCTCATTTTCCATGTCCTTATCCTACCAATGTCTTTGAGCATACTTTTAAAGGTCATGGTCCATTTTTTTTTTCAAGGCTACTATCCAAACAAAAAGACACTTGAGTCCTCCTTCCATCCCCTATCATGTGTCCATCTCATATTGAAAAAGTAAAAAAAAAAAAAAGTCAAAATACAAAAAAACAAAAAAAAAGTGAAAAAAAAAGGCAAAAAAAAAAAAAGAAAGAAAAATAATTCGTCCACTGGTGAAAACCTAGCAAACAGGCGCCTTGGGCAAGTACCGTGATGAAAACCTGACAAACAGGCATCATGCGTAATCTATGAACTTCTTGCACACCACACTTGGGGGCAGGTTTCCTCCTTCATATCGTATTGCCCTTCACTATCCTATCGAACCCCAGTCATTACCCTTCATATCCTATTGTCCCTCATGTCCACTTTGATCTTGACAAGGCTGACGATCTTCATAAGCATCATGCATCTTGTTTGCAGCTTTCAGTCTATCATAGCTTTTGGTCTTTATCCATTTGCTTATTACAACCTTTCATCCATATTCCCTAGCTTATTGCAATTTTCTGCCACTATCCCGTATCCTATCCGGACCTTCAGTCCATGTCCCTTATCCATTCTTGGTTTTGCTTATCCCATCCATATCTTATCACTATCTATACACTTTTTCCGTCCCTTGATCTTGATCTGACATAAGGACGCAAAATTTAAACATGGTTTCAAAAACCTCTTGACATGTCCCTTATGCCATGTTCCTGCTTTACATTGTCATATCCAGTCTCTTGTCCCATCACGCGATAGCCCTTGAAAATTGCATCTGCGTTGTCTCCATAATAAAAGGCCTTTGTCTTCCCTCTATCCACCATCATTTCAGCAAGCCTATTTATTCACTTGTCATATTCCTTTCCTTGCTAGACACTGGGGGCAAAAATCATAAAAAATCATAAAAAATTGAAAAATGTCCTGAAAAAATCATCATAAAAATTGAAAAATGTCCTAAAAAAAGATCATAAAAATTTCAAAAATGTCCTGAAAAAATCTTCCAAAAACATTTAAAAATGTCTTGAAATAATTCAAAAAAACTCAAATAATGTCCTGAAAAAATCTTCCAAAAACATTTAAAAATGTCTTGAAATAATTCAAAAAAAATCAAATAATGTCCTTAAAAAATCTCAAAAACATTTAAAAATGTCCTGAAAAAATCACATAAAAATTTGAAAAATGTCCTGAAATAATTCAAAAAAAATCATATAATGTCCTGAAAAAACTCCCTAAAAAGTCAAATAAAGTCCTGAAAAAATAAACAATTTTTTTTTTGCAATAAATACCCCCCTGTGCATAGACAGCTCACTGAGTATACATCCAATGACTTGCAATCCAACGCTGCACTTTAATGAAATCATGCGTAAACAAATGAACTCTTTCAATCAAACCAGACATTCAAACTGCTCAAAATTGTCATATCAATCGAACGTTACCATCAAAATCATTTGTCCTTGTCTCTACTATCATGGGTCTTATACAGGGTGTGGTATACTCAAAACCAAACTGTGTCCTGTCTTAGACGGGGTACCGCATGTCCTGAAACCAGACAGCATGATCGTCCTATCAGCACTTTCAACTTTTGACAATGAAGATCAAGATGTTTGTTTGATTTGTTGGAATTTGTGCATCTTATCTTTTTACTGATTTATCTTTGGCTTCGATCATGTTCCTATGTTGCTCGATGATGTCACTAAGTGATTTAGAGTGACCGAGATGGTTCATGGTCCCTTTCTTTTTTATTGTGATTATTGTTTGTCTGTGATGTGTCTGTCTTTTGCAAAAAGGGTTGCATTTCAGCTCTGGCCTTCAATGCCATGATGCTACGCATCCATTTTGCCACATTAAAATAAAGGTTCTCACCTACAAAGTGCATTACTGAAAGCAAGTTTTTCCTTCATTTCTAATTGTCCTCTGTCTCATTTCTTCTTACTAACATTTCTTCTGTCAATCTTGGCAGTCTGTTCGAACCTATCGTCTTCTGTCATTCTTATCGATCAATTGGCCTCTTTTCTGCATGTTTCCGGCCAATTCCTCGAGGGAGCATGCATATGTCATTTGTTATTGTCTGGGGCATGCATATGTCATTGTCAATGTCTGGGGCATTTTCATTATTGTTCTTTGAAACAATGCTTAAAATCGCATTGTCTCAAAGAGGGGCAAAATGTAGACACCTAAAAATGGTCAACGCTTGCGGGATCATACTTTAACATTTGCGCATTGCCTCATTTTAGGTTTTTGCATCGCATTAACATTTTCTCCTATGTCATGCACTTGGTCTTTATCATTTGTGAGCATCGAGTCCTACATTCTTCATTTGTCTCGCTTTCGAATTTGGTCTTGTCGACAACAATCTTCAGTCATGATTTTGGTCAATCTTTGTCCTTGTCAATCTTGTCATATTGCGATCGATTTGTCATCGATCCTTGTCCTTTTCAATCATGTCAATTTGGTCAATTTGTCATTGATTTTTGTCAACCAATCTCAATCAAATCATTTATCAACACTGGTCATTTCTTAATTCAAAATCATGATCGAATCGACATCAAATCAATCTTACATCAAGACCTAATTGTCATCCTTGCATTTCTAATTCATTTAACCTTGTTTGTCATTTTTCCCTCTGGGTTAAATAATTTATTTATTTATCCTAAGTCTTCTTGTCACAATTAAATGTTTATTTAATTGGCTAATTAATTTCCTCCTATTTTTGTAAATTAATTAATGAATGAGAAATTATTAATTAATTTACCTAATTTGCATCAATTCCTAATTTCCAAGTCATCATTTCTAACCTAATTTTCTAATTTCTCCTAAATTCCTAAATGTCTATTTCTATTTCAAATTCATGTCATAAATCCTTACATAGCAATTTGTCATAAATTGTCATAAATCCTTGCATAGCAATTTGTCATACACATGTCATAATTTTGCTATTCTTGATTTGAATTTCCATTCAAATCACTATCATGCTAATTTGATCTTTTTCTCCAATTTCTCTATAAATTGGATGAATTTCTTCAATCAAATCCCTTGATTCTTTATTCCTAATTCCCTAATCAGACTATTGAATTTCTAATCACTTCGTCAAATCATGCTTCTAGTATTCTTGTGTCAATGTCAATCTTTCTTTCTCAATTAGGTGTATGCACTTGAAGGTGAGATCTACAACAAAACTATTTGGAGAAGAAAGAAGAACAATGGAGCCACATGAAGGGAACATCTGGTTTGCATAATCTTTTTGAATGTTTTATCTTTATGTCTCTATTGAATGTGTTTAGGATAGATCATTACAATTGTGCTTTCGTGATTGGGCTAGATTAGTATGTTTATAATGCTTGTGATGATTTCCTATTTCCTAACGTACACCTGCCAATAAAACATGATGAACTAGCTGTTATTATGATCTGATGATAGATTACCTATTTATGCATAAGGGTGAAATGGTAGTGTAGTCTTGAGTTGAGTGAAAAGCTAAGTGAGTAACCGGTTAATGCTTGTCTCAGTCATTCTTAGCTTTACCAGTTGCACTCTGTTTCAAACCGGTGTCGCTGCTTGCCATTCATTTGAAGTGTCTGCTGTCAAACCGGTTTAGGATTGTATTTTTGCCTGTACTGATTCACCCCCCCCCTCTCAGTACCGGTTTGGTACTAACCGTTCATCGTTGAGTTATCAGATCTATCACATAAATCTTGAAAAAATAATTAAAATCTTTACAATTACCGATATAATGAGAATAACTATGATGGAAGAGGCAATGTACACACTACCATTTTTTTTTTCTTATCATTATTCATATATCTTATAAAAGGAAAAGTAACATTTTTATCATTTTTTAATCTCCATAAGATTCTTGTAGCTAGTTTTTCTTGATTTTCATTATGGATAGGTCTTGTCTATTGAGATGTAGAGAAAGGTATACTAGTGGAAGGAGAAGGGTTGTTTCCTTGTGGTAAAATGATTGGCAAGGAAGGAGGAAGATTATTTGATAGAGGAGGATTTTGGATGGATGAAAGTTTTTATTTTTTGCAAAATAATCATTAATAATTTGAACCTTAAGTATATCATCCATAGATTTTTGAGATGATGAATGTGGGTATCCTATACCTTATCTCTAAGTGTGTTGTGAGGGAGGATCTATAGGGACCTTGATTCCTTGTTCTTGTCCACTATAGCCTTGTTTTGAAATAATATCATAGCCAATCTCATAAGATGTTTTCAATTCAGAAGGAGAATGACTTTCATTATGAAATTCTTTAAAATTTGTTGTGTAAGTACATGTTGAATAGCCAAAGGGATTAATAGATGAGGAAGGAATATCCTTTACTAGAAGATTCTCTTTTCTATCACTATTCATGTCCACTTTGTTAGGTAGGGAAGGACAATCCTTATCATCTTTGCTCAATGTTATATTAGGAGATAGGCCAAGTATAAAATGATAACATCATATTGCCTCCAAATATATTGATAATTAAGATAAGCTATAGGAGAATGATGGGGATCTAAAGTGATAATAAATGTACCGACATGTTTACCTTGTCCCCCTTTCTCTAAAGTATATTTATGAGAAGAGGATGGTTTGATGCTACTCTTCAATGTTGCATCTCTATTGGAGTGATCATTGATAGGAGTATTGATTCTTTCCTCGTTAACAAAAGATACCCTATGAGAGGTACAAGAATTCATCAAAGCTTCATCTCTAGAGGGAAGTTTATTGAAATGAAATTTAGGTATGGTATCATTAAGAAAGTTATCCACAATATCATCTTCTTGCACCAAATAATCTTGATGGGTGGGACCATTTATGGGAGAAGGTAAATCATGGTTATGGATGAAAGTAAAACATGAACTATCATTATATGAACACAAAATGGAACATTATTGAGATCTTAGATTAAATTTGAAATTGAACTAGAAAAGAAAGATAACCACTCCATTTATCAAATCTATGCAATAACCAAAGCAATTTTCACTCAATATCGATGGTGAAATTATGATAAATCAAATCTAAAAACATCAAATTAGAAATATGCAAAATGTAAGAAGTGTTGGGTTCACCAAAATGTTTGAAAATAGGGTTCCACAAGTTTAAGTATGAATCCACTTATTTTTATTAAAGGGAGAGAATTGGTTCAATATATTCAACCTCCTTCCTTTTTGAGAAAAGGATTGAATGTTGATTGGATTGTGTTCACCTTTGTTTGAGCCAAAAATGCAATTGAGAGAGCGTAATTTGGAAGCTAGTTCTAGGGACGATGATAGAGAGTTCACATATAACAATAGGAACAACAAGTTAAATAGACACAAAATGCAAACATGGATCTAAGTCTAAGAAAAAGAAATAGAGAAGCACCTATGACAACAAATTCAACCTGATAGTGTAGGATCGTGTCGCTATGGGCATCCAGGTCCTTGATGTCAAATGCAGACATACAAGAATATTTCAAAATCAAGATGTTTCTCAAAATCTATTGCTATAAATTCATTGGAAATTCTCAAGACTGTGTGGCACTAGGTGACTTGGTCCTTTGATTTTTGCATTTGCAAAAGTCAAAACTGATTATTATCGTGTCCTTTGTTAAAATCTCCATTTGTGGCTCTTGGATTTGTCACCTACACATAGAAAGAAGGCAAATGGTATTTTTGATAGGGGTTTGCCTAGATCAAACCTCGGGTTTGGAATTAACCCTTAAATTGAATTGAACTTGGAAATAAAAATGTTGAATGATATACCTTAGATTCACTATAGTTGATGATGAATGATGATGTAATTCTCTTAAGATGTGATCACAAGTATTGATTAAATAACATGATTTAACATAACATGAACATGAATGACCCAATCAAACACACATGTTTGCATGAAGATTGATATAGACTTGCTACTCCATGATGTTGAAATGATTGATGAGTGTTGTGGGATGAAATGTTGCCTTGAATGTTTGAAGATGCTTTATGTGGTTGCATGAATGATGGGTAGATGTGATAAATGAAAATGAATAAGAAGAATGCTCTTATATCAGGTTCCCAAGGTAAGTTATCGATTAGGTCAACCTCCAACGGTTAAATTGAGACATCAAGAACTAAAATCACTGAGGAGGGTAACTGCATCGACACATTTAAATCGGGTCTTGTTTAAGGAGGACCAAGATTCCCTAGGCACCATGGTCTACCAAAAATAGGGCAAACAAGTGAGAAACTAGAGCACACAGTCCAAGACATGTGTTTAATTCTTTGTGTGGATAAATGACATTTGATTTGAGGTGAAAATATCAGAAATGGACTTGGGGGAGAGCTAAGAAAAGACACATTGAAGTAGGAGCACAAAAGGTGGTGTAAATTGTGTAGGGTTACAATTTACGATGTTGGAGAGAATTTTCCAATTGTTCCTTTACAACAAGACTTATTTTGTTTACTTATTTGCACAAATGTATCTTGTCCTTTGTTTCTTAGATTGAGGGTTCTTGAGTTTTCTCTATAGCATACTTTCAGTTGTTCTTTGCAACAAGTTACCTCATTATGGGGGTTGTATGGTTTCTCTTATCATCCTTTGTATGGAGGGAGATTTATTGGATTTGTGATGGATCAATTTTATGATGGATGTAGTCATTGAGGGCTTGTTATTGAGTCCTCCATGCCATTCTTTATCATATATTTTCTTTTTTTTGGAGATGAGTTTTGTCTCAATGACTTTTATCCTTTTTATGATTGTGAGAGTTCATTTGTGCATGGGTACCTATCATGGCCTATTTTTTGAGACCCGTAATAATCATCTTTGCATCATTTACATAATAATCCCATCTCCCTAAGTTATACTTAAGGGGGTTGTTAGAGTGAATAATGTCTAGTACCTAGTCAAGGTCTTGTACCTTGTAATTACCTAGTGAGGAACATATTCACATGTTAAGTTTACTTAGGTCCTATGTGGTATTCTATAAGTTTTTTATAATGGAGTCATGTTCACCTCATTTAATTAAAGATACCTAGGCATTTAGTATTTGCACTAGTTATTTAATGTTTGTGTCATGTTATTTGTTCATACTACATCACACATTGCCTTTATAAGCATGGTATCTCATTGTATATTTCATATTCAATAAATGATCCTTATTGTGCAAGTTATTCATGCCATTCTCTCTTATGGAAGTGTTTTGGTCTTGCCGGAATTATGAGGGTGTTTAGAAGTCATCTATCTACTCCTACACATTTATCATTTGGCCTACTTATGACTAAAAAATCTATTTGACACAATCAATTTCTCTTTTTCCCTCCTAAACACTAAAAGTAGATAGAAGTTTCAATTCCATTTTTTTATCCATCCAACTTTTTATCTCTTGAATACCCCACTCCTTTACTTTCTTACACTTAATAATTGAAAAAAAATATTAATAAAATTATCCTTTCTATTCATGATGGTTAAGTGAATTAAGTTAGACTTGCACACTTACAAAGGCTAATCTATAGACATGGAAATGAACCAAAACAAAAAATAAATAATTAATTACCAACAATTAACATGTCTTTTTCCATTTTTAATTATGTAACTAAATATTACATTTATCACATTTAGTTTAAAAATTTGAATTATCAATCAAAACTCTATTTAAAATAATTTATATATTAGTAAATTTATTACCTAAATAGTTTATGAAAAGAAACGATAATTCCCTTACAAATGTGAATTAATTTGATGGTGAGGGTATATGTTCTTTTTTATTATCAAGTACAATACAAAATGTAGCAGGCATATGATATACTTTGTATAAGATATTATCCCAGCAAAAGTCAAGGTTGACGGTAAATCTTTCTTATAAGAATATCGTAATATAAAAAAATTAAGAGAATATATGGTCGTGTATCTTATTAAATAAAATAAAATAAATAATTTACAAGAACTGTTTACATATACAAAATTTGTAAAATCAATAAAATCTTGTTTCATAATACAAAAAAAAAATCATTGTTTTATCAACGAAATTCGTGGAGACTATTACTGACGAATAATTAGAACTTTTCCTAATGTAAGTTCCTTACAATGTAAATTTAAATCTTAATATTTTATTGCAAATTTAATTAAATCAGAAAATATATAAAAAATTTAATATTTGTGTTTTAAAAAATAATAAAACAATATTTTTATCTAAAATTATAATTATAAATGTTAACAATTAAATATATAAACAATATTTTTATCACATAATTTTATTTTAATGAATTGAACACATTCCAAATTTGGTAATTATCTATTTAAAATTGTTCATCAAATATTAATGCTTCTATTTATGTTTTTGAAATGATTATTAAATTTTGCTTGACTTTTAATAATTAATTATACAAACAATATTTTTGAATATATTTTATTTTAATAAATAGAACAAATTTTAATAAGAGACGTTGATATTTAAATTTGATATCTTAAAATTTAAATTTGATACATAAATTTAAATTTGGTACGTAAATTTAAATTTGAGACATTAAAATTAAATTTGAGACGTAAATTTAAATTTGAGAAGTTAAAATTAAATTTGATACGTAAATTTAAATTTGAAAAGTTAAAATTAAATTTGATACGTAAATTAATTTGACACGTAAATTTAAATTTGAAAAATTAAAATTAAATTTGAGACATTAATATTGATTAATTAATAAACAGAATTACAATTTAAATTTGATAAGTATCTATTTAAAATTATCTTCAAACATTAAAATGGACCTTATTTTTCAAGAATAAAACAGATGTATAAAATAATCATATAAAAGTTATGAGCCTGCCCCGAATCTGCCCCAAATCTCCCTTTTCAAGTGATACAGTCTTCCTGAACCAAAATGACAAAAACATACGGTCACAGGGCCATCAAATTTAGGTCTGCATAAAAGAACATTTACAAATCTGTTATGAAAATTTAGTACGTTTCTTTCGAACTTGAGAAACAACAATTTTAAGGCTCGAGTTTTCCCCATCACCCAAACTAAATCCTCCACAAATTCCAACGTATCTTAACTGAAGTGTAAGGGAAGGGAAAAGGGAACGGGGGAGATTGTATAAGGAGAGAGAGCAAGCAAATATGCTAGTGAAGATCCCGGCAAAACAAACCAGCTGGAAACATGAAAGTGACCATTCCCGTCAATTCACAGAACGCAGAAGTGAAGCGTTAATGAAACTCGTGACGGAATCGACGAAAGTCACTTTCACGTTATAATTGTTGGAGGCAGGAAAACAGACGTGAAGGGGCGCGCACTTCCAGAAAGGAACACGACTAGATAATGTATATAGGATGTCTGGAATAGTATATATATGTGTGTTGGTATTTTAGGGCCTTTTGGAGATCCGTTGAAAGTCGTAAAAATGCAGAAACGGAATGCCGTTTGAGAGGTGGTCTGAGGAGGTAGAGAGAAAAATTCTTCTATGACGACGTTGATGCTGTGGGAGGAAAAGGGCGGTTCCGGAGGTTCGAACCCGGGGCGTGGTGATAACCAGGAGGTGATGAAGAAGGCAAAGATGAGCGGTGGAGCGCAGAAGAAGCCGCCGCAGAGAGGGCTTGGAGTGGCTCAGCTTGAGCGGCTGAGGTTACAGGAGCAGAAGAAGAGGTTGCATGAAGATACGTTAATGGCGGCCGTAAGTAGCAACAATCGTGTGTCGGTGATGCAGCCCTATTTGCCGTCGTTTGGATATGGAAGGCCAGGGGCTTTTTCTTTTCTCAGGCATCATCATCATCATCATCATCATCCCAAACAATTGTCTGCGTCTTCTCCGAATAGGAGTATGTTTGGTTTGCAGCAGGTCGGGGGTTCTAATCACGGGAGAGGTCTTTTAGGCGCTGACAGTGCGGCTCAATTGGCGCCTTCTTATTCTTCGGTGCTCCAGAAATATAGATTTTGCCTTTCGGAGGAACAGCCTTTCATGGCCGGCGCCAGCGGGGTTAGTAGCAACAGTACTAATGTTGTTAGTAATCAGCATCATCTGTCTGAAATGTATGGAGATTTTGAGGACGGCGGCAGGTTTAGGGGGTTGATGTCGAATAATATTTATCCCTATGGTGGCCGTCCCCTCCATAAGGAGGCAAAGCCGCCTTGTAACTTCGTCTATGACGGTCAATGTGATGGAAAGCCTCCCTGCGGACCATTTCTGCAGAGTGTTCCGGTATCAAAGGTATGCGTAGTAATGGATCGCTGCTTCTGCTTTTTTTTATGCATCTTCGTTAGGTTCATTAAATAATTGCTTTGGAGGAGAGAGTAATTCCTGTTGAATCGATTTCAGAGACTTCTGGCTTCAACTTCATTATTTTCGCAGTTTCTTGCCGCGTGTTTAGCTTTTATTGCTTGAATGCGAAATACTTAACTGCTCAGCCGTAATTATTTGTGTGCCTGGTTCCTTGCTGTGGTAGGTTTTTTGTATGAGTGAGCAAAATATCTGTTATTTATTAGCCGTATTTTCTATTAACAAAAGGCTATTTGCTTGTACTTTTTTTTTTCTTTTGTAAATATACAGAGTTTTCTACTTTAATCATTTTCTCTGCTGCTCTTTTACTACAATGTAAAATTAATGTTATTTAGTGCCAGTTTCTGTGACTGTAGATACATATTGGCTGCAGATTTTGTGGCTTAATTGATTATTAGCTAAATCTTGTTTGCCGCTGTAGATTTCGATACGCTTGTTGTGAGTAATTGTCGAGTAGTGAAATCTTTTTTATTTCTGGTCACGCGCTAGCTGCAGATTTTGAATGCAAACAGTTTTTGACCTAAATCTTGTTTTCCGATGCAAATTGTCTGATATTATATTTGTAGGGGAAATATTTTACTATCGAACAAAATTCATGTCTTCTTCGAATCGATTCCGCTAGTTTTCTAGCATTGCACAATGGCTATCTCACTTACCGTTTTGTTCACTAATTCTAAAGGTTCAGGATCCTCCACAGGCGTTTCCACAAAATTTGAAGGTTCCATAATTCTTTTCAGGCTTACAGTTAGTGCCGCTCACCATGTTAAGCGTTAATATTGTTACAGAAAGTTTGTCAGGCTTAAAATATAACAATATTACGAAGTTTGTCAATCATAAATACCGTTCCTGAAATGCGTATTTAAAAAGGGAAAATATATTCTAATTGAAAATTTTGTAAGCGCAGGTTGGCGTTCCGCTCACAGTTGAGCAGTCGAAGGAGCTCTCTTCTTTCCAAAATTTCCATGATCATTCCAACTGGTTTGACCCTGCCGGGATCAAGGTAAGACGATAAAAAAAAATTAAAATTATAGCAAATCCTCTTCACATTGAAGATCAATTTCTGAATTTTCTGATACTGAAAGCCGTAAAGCTGCAAAAATCATTATGCTGCAAAAAATCCAACACCAGTAATTTTCTGTCGTGCAGAATAATCCATGGTCAATGGAGCCGAGGCAAAAAAATGCGCACAATTTAACGTCCGCGTTAGACCTCAAACTGACCCCCGGGGAAAACAATGTCGGGACTGACAATAGTAATGCCGATAGGCCGGGGTTTCTAAATCTCCTCAGCGGCCGTCCTTCCAATATTCTGCGGTAAGATTTCCTTTCATTTTCATTTGTGATCTTCAAAGAATTTTGTTTTTGAAAGAATAATTTGAATTGAGGTTTTGTGCAGAAATCCTTGCAGAAGAAGCGGAAAAGGCCCCGCATTCTATTCAGAACATTTGAAGTCTTACCAGGATTTCCTTGCCGAGAACAAAAACAAGGAAAAAAGTCGCAAAAGACAGCGAAGCGAAGAAGACCTGCACGTCATGGGTTCGAAACATGGCGCCGACCTCCTCGCTTTGAAGCTTTCCACTACGTCTGCCAGCGCTCCCGATTCTCGAGGAAACAGCTTAGCGGAGACGGACAATAATTCCGACGATACCGTATGCGAGATCCATGGCGGTTTGCAGGTGAAGTGTCTTTTTAAATTCTCTCGGTAGCGTAGGGTGTCTGTGAGAGAATTTTGGAAAGCTTGCTTAAATTTTTTCAAACCATATATTTCTCCAATCACATAGACTTGACTGGAAAATAAATTCTTTTAGGTTTTCAGTACATGAAGGTAAGTAGAAAGCTTTTGGATGCAAATTACACAGTTTTCTTTCAAAATCATCTTATTTAAATGAAATCGAAATCCTGTCTAGAAAAAAACCATGAGAACTTTCCATATGTAATCAGTATAATTTATTCAAATCATATGCAGATTCATAAATGATCCAGGAAATCAAGAGTCCTGTATGTGACTTGAAATGGCCCATAATTTTAACATTTGTAGTCAAAGACAGTTCCATAATGATTTCGAACCACATACAAAAAGGCTCAATAACAGAGAAATCATGAGGCCTGTAAGTGATTTAAGCCTCGTATAATTTATTTTTTGAGCCACATTCAGAGTCATGATCAGGAATATGAATTCGAAACGCACAGCACTCGTGATCATGGAAATCAAAATACTTTACTCAAGAGTCTAAACGTTATGTATCTAACTTTTTGGGATCACAAAAAAAATTCATGGCGAGTTACATTCAGAACCCCTAATAATCAGGAAAAACATAAGTCCTATCGCAAGATTTGGAATCAGATACAGAGGTGTGATCATTTAATAAATAATAAATCACATTGAGGGAGATCATGAATCCTGTATGTAAAGTTCAAACTTCTACAATTTAACATTTTGAGTCACATACATAATCAGGAAATTGAATTTGTATTACAGGACTCATAATCAGAGAATAGCTTTATTTCCCTGTTCATGAATCCTGCAAATGATTCGTAATGTTAGTAGTATAAAAACTGTGTAGATTTGCAAAAAGAGTTAACAAACTGGTAAATTTTAATATTTCTCATTTATTTATTGCTGTCAATTGAGGTGTTGGATAAAATCATTTTTGAGATTCGAATTCATGGCCTGCAGGATACAGGTTTTAAGACTTCTTTTTGGTTTGCAGGGAGAAATAGGTGAGGAGAAGAATGATGTGGATGTCCGTACTTTGATGTTTATGCCAGCATTAGGAGCATTTGAAAAAGATGAGTTAACAAATAGGGAGTGCCCATCACTGTTGGAGATAAGCAGCAATAGTGCATCAGCTGCTGCTTCTACAGATGCAGAAGTTTGCCATTCCTCATCTGCTTTAGATCTATCCTTAAAATTAGCAATCTAATTGCTATAAAAAGTGTAATCTTGCTACATTTTGTTTTTGGAAATTTCTTGCTCTAATGTAATATTCAGCTATCTGGCAAGAACAAACGTTATTCTAACCCTTTTTTGTAAACAATTATCCACGCTCATTGCTTGACGCAATGATACTTATGATGATATAATTAAATCAAGTTTCTTTCTGTTTAGATAATTGACTCGTTCTCAAATTCATTGATATCTTTCAAGTCATGATTAAGGAAGATTACTTTCAGATGCAAGCATTTTTATCATGAAGGAAAATTTTATCGTTGGTCCCATGCAATACGGCCTTGCATTCTTGGCATGGTTTTTGTTTTTATGCACTTCCACTGAATGTGTGTGTGTGTTCAGATTATCATTGAATTCAGTTTCATCCAATTGTGTAGGCTTGAATTTATTTGTGAAGCACCCTGCTGGCAATGGATTCCACCACAAAGAGATCTTGAGAGGACTTAAAATAAACTTGTAAAGTATGCACACAATTAAGTATAAATCAATGTAATTTAATTAAAAATAAGAATAAATAATTGAAATGTAGAGGAAAAGATTAATTAGACAAAAGTACATAATTAAGTATAAAATAATTTATTTTAATTAAAAAATTATGGGGAATAAATAATTAAAACATTTAAATGAATATTTAAAACAAGAAATTAAAATTTGATGTTGTATATATTTTATTTGTTGATAACACAAAAGTTATGCTTATGGTTTAAAGAATGTCCTATTTTGAAGTCAAAAAAATTCTTATAATTCCAATCTCTATTATACTATATGGAAATAATGGAACTAACTTGATGTGAGTTACTATCTTGTAATCTAAAATATTGATCTAATTGATTATTGACTACTAGAACTTGCATCACCTCAAATTCTATATTTATTAAGGATTGGTAGTATTGAGAAAAATAATGTGGAGAGATTGTTGGATTAGGCTGCATTTTCTTGGGTCAAGCCCCCTTGATTAAACCAACTTTATGGACATGGATAAATATTGAAGACAACACTCACTTGGGTGTTCCATAATAGCCTATAAAATAAAGAAAACATCTAAGACGAGTATCTCATGTCACACAAGTAAAGTAAGCATAATTGAAAGCTAATTTAATTATTGACAAAAATAAGGGCAAGGGAGAGATAAGAGTGAGAAAATTATTCCGAAATGAAAAATGGTATTGTAATACTCCAACCAATGTGGTGGCAATAGGATTGTATGACACTTTGGGTATGCCCATGTCATTTGTTCAAGATCCATTTAGGCATAATGATAATACTTTGTAGGCATCTATAACTATTTGCAATCTCAAGATAAGATTTTTAGCAATAGAATACGCCTCATTCAATTGGCTACGTCCATTGGATGCCAGAATTAAACGAGAAGGGAAAATAGTAAATGAAAAATAAATGCACCATAAGCATAGGATCATGTAAAGTGATAAGTGACATAAGTGCATTTTGTAGTGAACAAATAAGATATATCAAATTCTAAGCGTGCAAAGAATATGGATTGGAGGTGATCATGAAGATCTTGCATACATTTTCTTATGGTATCAGAAAATGTGAAAGGTAAGACATAGTCCTAAAATATAAGATAAATTTATTTGTACTAAAAAGAAGGTATATGACCCTAGTGTTGCTTTAGGAACATGAAAAATTATGCAACTAATTCATAGTGTGGGAAAGGCATGGTGTTCCCATCATGGCTCCAATCACTTTATTAAAGATAAAACCATGCAATAGGAGGTGGAAGTCATATTGTCCCAAATTTAATAAGAGGGTTCTAATCATATGATGAAGTGTGTAAGCTCAATATGTAATATATGATGACAAGAGCACATGAAAAAGTAGTTTTCCTCATATGAGCAAGATAGTTCAAGATGGGGAATGGTATAACCATAAGTGAGATTAGATAACCATCCTTAGTGTAAGAAAATGATAAGGTAAAAATGGCCCTTTAAGGCTTAATGAATATCACGTGATAGCCAAAAATAGATAATCATATCAATGAATAATTTTTATGTCCATATTTGCCTCAAACCCTCAAATTTGATTTTGTGTAGACACCAAACATGAGAATATTGTATGTGGAGCACGGCTCACAAGACAACTTCTAGGATTATAAGAGTAGTTAATTCATATTATTTGTATCCTAAATTATTTTGATGTAGGTTTGGGCTCTTCCTAGCACTACAAACTAAAATATACCTAGAATGATTTATCTTTTCAACTCTTAGAGTTATCAAACATTATTTATCTTGTCCATAATGTAATTGATGATGATCATAATCAATTATATGATTTTGTGTGAACCCTCAAGGATGCCACACTCAAGTCGTACATAAAGGAGTGCCTTGAACATGATTAAACATGGGAAAATTTGAGTGCTTCATTTTGATAATTTTCTATCTCCTAGTATTCTAACAAAAAGTGTAAGTAAAATATGAGAGATGACACAAGTTAAGAATGAATTAGTGAAGGACTATGAATAAAGTTCCAAAATTTTGGTCCAAAAACTAGATCCTGAACCCTTATAAAAAATTAACAATTAAGTGATTTATTTTAGGATTGACCTCTACATTAGGATGGTAATTGATTGTAAGAGTTTCTCTACCTATAAGGATGTAATGGAATTAGCCACCAAGATAGGATCACAATCATGGAGATGAGAACGAAACACATAAAAAATATGAAATAAAAACTAGTTGAAATTCAAGCAATTAAAACTCATGTAGGAGATGCTTGAAAAAGGTGAGAAGAGTAAGACTTCTCCCTAGCTAGGTGGAAGAAAATTTAACACACCCATTGCAATAGATAAGGGAACCTAAGGAGTGCATATTTGATGATAGAAGGCACCAAAAGTGCTACCACATTAAGTGTGGAATTTAAGAAGGCTCTAAAAAAATATTAAGTTTACATTATAGGACATGTTATATTGGCACAAATATAACTATCTAATGCTACTTATTATGGAATAAGGTAAACCTTGGCATCCTAGTATTACTAAGAATGTTTCTTTTATTTATTGAAGGATGTCCAAAGCATAATGATTGAAAAAAGTGCAATTCATACCCATGATAATTGCTAATAGATACAAATGGAGATGTAATTAATCTAAGAAAAGGTAATCACATACACCATGTGGTACCTCAAATTCAACATGTAAAACATTCCATAAGTTATTATTACAATTATTTTTAAGGAGGTGATAGGGAAGGCTACCACAATAATAATAGAGGTGGCCAAAAAGAGGAAGATGTCAAAACCTAACATGCTACTATGATGGAAAACTAGGACACTATGCCAACAAGTGTGATGAGGGTTACTCTACACCTCCACTTTAAATCTTATAATTTATCCTTCTCAAAATGGGACGGTGTCTTAGGAATATATACAATGGAAGATTAACAACTAAATTAATTGTTCTTCTAACATATGAATTCAAATTGCATATGTAGTTCAAACTAAAATTATTAGAATTGAATTTAACCAAAGAATCAGAATGCTTGTGCTAAATTATAATTGAAATAAAAATAAGTCTAAGCTATTACACAATTGAACTTGAACATTACTATATTGCTACAGTGGAAATACATGTAGTATATTAATATTAATATTTTCTTTTTATATTTATTGAATGATTTCATAAAAAATATGTAGCACAAAATTGAAAAGAAATGCATCTCAAATATTTGGAAGATAAATTATTTAAATGATCTACCAAAATATGGGAACACACTTCTAAGACACAATAGTGTTAAACTACAAAGTAAAATAAACTACATAATATCTTCTTGTTGAACTGCATAGTAAACTAAACTTACAAAATACCAAACAATGCCCTCCTTCCCTTGGGTTAGTGGGTCCTTATTTGTCTAGAGGCATAAGACTAAACTATTGAACTAGTGCATACAAATTGTTCAAACTTAAATTTTCTTCATTGATACTAACAAGATACCATAACTGGTACTTTATTTCTATTGCTAGTTTTTTTTTTTGGCAAACTATAGTTTACAAATTAACTATCCTCTCACTTATCAAATGTCTTCTTAGAATTTGCTAGGATTCTTTATTCTAGGAATCTCTATCAGTTTCCTATAAAATCTCTTAAATTAACTCTATTTATCATGCTCCTAATTTTTCATTATGGTTTTGATTTGTGTGAGGAAGTTCTATATTTCAAAAATAATTTTTATTTGAAGATTTTATTACAAATGAACACCTATTAAGTTCTAACTAATTTTCCCACAAAGTATGAGAGAAGTTATCTATGTATCTACATGAATTTATCATTGTAATTTCTCTTAGACCATAACTACATGGGTGTTAGTACTGTATTGATTGGTTAATTTGTTTTAAAATAAGTATCTTGTTATACCTTTAAAATTTACAATAATCCTTACAAAATTTCGTTATATTTCTCAATGACTAGTTTTTTATTAAAAAAGAAGCAAAACAAGGGTGTTGAACCTATACGAAGGCAAGCCAAGAAGGCCATATGCAATTGGTCAAGAATAGACCCCTGATAGCAAAGACCAAAAAAAAACCATTTATAGCACACTTGTAGAGCAATTGGTAAACCCACATCAAGGGTGGGTAGAAGTTTCACCCACAACTTGAGGAAGAGTTTGGGAAGAAGAGAAAGAACAATATTTCCTCCTACAATAAACAATAGTACATGCAAAAATATCATTTGGAACACAAGCACAAGGGGGTAATCCCCTTGGTGGGACTATCAACAACATGAGTAGGATGCTAAATAGGTGGTAAATCCACTGCTCAAGGTTGGGGCAGAATAGGAGCAACAAGAAGAGAGGGTTCCACAGGTCCAGACGAGAACACACTAGTATTAGGAGGATCCATAGGGCATGAGGAGGCCACCCCAGTAGCAAGAGGATAATTATGTGAGGAACCATCACCATCTTGTGAAGAGTCATCAAAGGAAGAATAAAAAACTAGGATATTTTGGTGGTCACCATTAGCATCCTTCCACCAAGTGGCAATACCTTTAATAGAGAAGCAGCAATGACAACACAAGGGGAGGCCCTCATAATATTATGTTTGACTAGTTACTACTTGCATTATGTTGGAGATTCCTTACATTTTCCTAAAGTCAAAATTTGGCACCATGAAATTTTTGAAGATAAATCTTTGGAGCTAAAAATTGTAAGCTACCTTGTGATGATACCTCTACAACTATTTTAAAAGTGTAATTTTGGTGGTAGCACGTTAGTGCTTCTTTAAATAGAAAATCTTTAGAGGTGATTTAATGCTACTACATATGTACCAAAAATGCTTCCTATTACATAAATATTTAACTATTTTGGACATGAAAATAGGTTATATGTATCAATATTTAAACATCAATGAAAATTAAAATTAAAACTAATAATTTATATCCTATTTTATACTTCAAGTAAGCTATAAATTCTAAACTATTTACACATCAACCTTAAAAGTTAGGATAGATGAAGACAAGGAGTTGATTTTTTATATAAAAATGAGACATTTTAAGGTATCATCAAAGTGAAGAGATAGGGAAGAAAAAATCCAAGTGTGAATTTTATGGTGACAATACACACAATTCATTTAGTTGTCCCAAAGCTACAAACTTTTACAAGAATATTTCTAGGGACAAGAAGTGAATAATCATCAAACCTGGAACACTATGCAATGTCTAAGTATTATTAAAATATCAAAAGATGTAGGACAAAATATTAGACGGTGTATGAAAAAAAATATGGAGAGAACATGGGAGATAGGGGAACCTTAAATGACTAAGGAGGAACATTTTGAAAAGGAATTCAAAGAAAATAAGAAAAAAATAAAAAATGAATCTGATTGATAATTTAAGGAAGAAGGAATTGACTAATGAGGTAAAATGAAATTTTTTGTTTGAAAATGGATAATTAACTCTCATTTAATCAAACAATAAAAAATATATATTATTAAATAGGTACATGTATTATTATTAATTAATTAATGATATTAATTAATAAGATGATATGATATAAGGGTATGTGCAAGATCATAGTAGGCCAAAAAGTGGCGATGTAAAAAAATACATTTTTCCTTTGCCCAAAAACGTGAAAATCTGCTTTGACTTTTTACTTGGGTTGGGAGAAAGTGCATGCTCCCATTATAAAACCCAAACCTAAACAGATTTCTGTTAGTAATGAATATCTGTTAAAAATAGATATTCATTTTGTTGAGAATATATATATATATATATATATATATATATATATATATATATATATATATATATATATATATATATATATATATATATATATATATATAATAACATATAATATATGTTATGTTATAATAATATACCATATATATTATTTAATGTGGTATATTATTATAACATAGCACATATATCATAATAAAAAAATTAACCACCACGTAACAAATATCCATTATAAACATATATTCATTTACAATGGACTGCAATGCAATAAAAACTAAAGCCCAGTCCAAGAGGGTCATTTTCACTAGTCAGTATAATTTACAGCGGATGGAGGAGAGCACAAAAAAAAATATAAAAAAAATAACTTATAACTATTTCAAACAAGAAAATTTTCTTGCCAAATTCAACAAGGTATGTTGATATCATGTACCCCTTTTATCTTTTTATTTACTTATTTTTGCATTCAATTTTTGGAATTATATGAAAAATTAGGTTCTTTAATATAAAATATAGTTTGTAGTTTAAATTTTCTTATTTTTAATTTTTTTTGCTTCAACTAGGTCTATCCATGGACGACTATGGAAACCCTACCCCACCAAATCCTCTTGCGCTACCAAACATTTTTTGCTTCAACTAGGTCTATCCATGGATGACAATGAAAACCCTGCCCCACCAAATCCTCTTGCGCTACCAAATGCTCCCAACAAAACCCTCCTTCAATTTAGGACTTGATTAAATAAATTTTGACTGAATTGAAGGTTTCTAGTTGTACCATAGGCACCCTCGATTGTCTCCAATGATAAACTCCTTAGATGCCATCATTTCTAATATGGAAACCTCCACATCCCAACACAGTGCATCTATACAGTGGCAAGATTCCAGGAGGCAACAATGTGCTGATGGCTTATCATATGACCAAATTAAATACTTGGAAATTTGTAAAGACAAATTAGCCGCACTTTTTAAGAATCCCAAAATAGGACAAATTGTTGACATACGAAAGCCTAAATATTCAATTAAATGGTACCAACATCAAGGTATAGTAGATAACTTTTGGGATCATTGGTGGATGGTTTTTGATAAACCATGCAACAAAAATCTTTATATCTCCTTGTATTTCCTTAGGAAACTATATGATGAGTTTGTCTTGGGTAAGAAATTCAACTATTTTGACATGAGAAGTTTCCAAGGTGTGGGTGGATGAATGCGTCGAGATAGACTTGGGACAATTTGAGTGGTACAAGATCCATATGTCCCCCCTCCTATTCTTCTCCCACCTCCTATACAAAACCTAAGCATTGTTGCCAATGTAGCTTCATAGAGCATCACAACCATATACACTCTTTGAGCCGTCGTTTGATCATTGAGTTCTCTTAGTTTTCTCAATCAGTTGACCTTGATATGGAAGTGGATCAGTTGATGGTGGTGTACCCTAATAATCTCCACATATTTGTGTGCTACATACTTGCACTATGTGCAAGCTCACATGTTTGGGAACACTTGGAAATTGTACTGAACCTCTCATCAACACATCCAAGTACAAGGTCTATCACATGTCACGTGTAGGAGATGATATGTCAGGGGCGAGAGCATATGTTGGAGATTCATCGGGTGCCAAAGTTGAAACAAGGGTAAGACATAACTTGTCATTTGATATTACATTAAATTATATTAAAAATTAATATTTATAAGAGATATTACCACTAACATGTATATTTATGTGGGATTTAATAGTTGATGTCTGAGGATGATTTGAAATAGGTCCATCAGGGCACCATATTGGCTTATTTCATTTGGCATAGAGAGTTACATGTTATAGTTTTTTGCACATGCATGTTTACAAATTTTATATTGTATATGCATATTTCATTTAAATTATCATTAAATAAAGTATATATTAATTTATATATGTTGATCTCATTTTACTCTTGTAGGAAAATCCTAGTATAGTGAGGTGCCACATTTACCAGCCTTTGACACCACAACCACTGACCGAGGAAAGGTAATTGAACATAATTTTTATTGAATTATAGTTTCCAGAGATTACATGTAAGTTACATAGCCTATTGTAGCATTCAATTTAGATGTTAACTTTTCAATTGTATTAAATGATTATACATGTGCATATATTGTTTGTCTCACATTCTTGTCATTTTTATCCAACAACCAATTGAATTTACATTAATGTTGAATGCTCCTGATGCAGTTGACTTAAGAATGCAAGAGGTATGTGTTTATTTTTATATTCTCGATATATTTAGATAGAAGTAGATCTAGATATATGTTTAGTTTAAGTTTCATGGTCAAATAAATTATATCCTAATTTGTATCAATTTTATTTTTTTCATGTCATAGTCTTTTCCCTGAGTTAACATTGTCATAGATATAGATGCAAGTACATTCTTGGACTCTTTATCGTCATAGGGGAGCACAATATGTGGATAATCTTTTAGCAAAAAGACCGATAGATGAGGTAATCAAAATTTAATTTTAGAGATTATAATTTAACATACATATTGGTTTTGATGTTAATTCGATCATAATTATAAATTATCTAGTAAATAATGAATCTAATTTGTGATATGTATGGTTATTATGCAACCATCTATAGAGGCATAAAGTACTTCGAAGAGGCTCCATTTTGACAATCCACCAACAGTTTAGGATTTGCTAGAAATGTATAGCATCACTTTGGATCTATATAGCATATGCCACATATTGTATTTAAATCTATATGGCATATGCCAGGTTTTGTATTTAGATCTATATGAAATATGCCACATTTTGATATACATGTGTGAGATCATGAGGGGCCAAAAAGTGACGATATTTTGACTAAGGTCCTAATTGATAGGTTGATTGAAAAATATCTATAACTTTCAAATGGTATTTTCATTTTTTGAATCTGAAACATGCGTCACATTCTATGTTTCATATACTATAGGATTAAAAAAAAGGATTTCATAAAGTTTTTACCAAGTTATGGTGGTTAGACATACAAGTTTTTATAATTTTAAAAAGTTTTAGTAAAAAAATCATACTTAATTTTTTATTAAAAAAAAACAAAAAAATATGTGTCACATCTAGACACAAGTCTTCTACTTATATCTAAAATCTTATAAAAAAATATTATTATTTTATTGTGGTTAGGGTGGTCAAACAAACACTTGCTTCTTATCTTTTTCCTGAAATTTTAGTAATACTGCATTGAAATTTTAAATTTTCATCAAATAGATTTTTTTTTCAGAAAAAAACTAGTAGCTTAGAAACTACATTCAATTTGCTACAAATTTTATTCCTAAATATTTTTGAAATAATTCTCGTAACTTATTCAAATTTTTACGTCAAGCTTCCTAACTTTGTTTTTCTAATTTTCATTGCCACTTAAGGGCCTATTTGGCCCTCCATGATCCTACACATAACCATACAAAAGTTGATGATCTAATTTATTCCTCGTGTACAAGTCTTCATATTTTGAAACTTATATTTTGAATGTATAATCAATTTATAACATGGTTTAGTTATGAACAATAACATGTTATAAAATCTTAATGGTATCGCACTTCAATACAACTTATGAATGACAATTGGTAATCCATCTATAAATTCTAAATTTTAAATTTGGTTGCCTTGAGCAACTTCACCAAATTTTATGACTATCTTTCTAATGTTATCAAAGACCACATGGATTCTTAGTAATGATGGATAACAAGTAATCAAAATTGGATTGAATTTCATGTTCTACTTCCTTTACTCTTTCTAAATTTTCATGATCTTATCAAACAAATTACTTAGTATGCTATGATTATATAGATTACTTACTTGGAGAATGCATGCACATGATAATATATAAAAAAAGGTTATGATTTTACCTTTGCACTCACTAGTAGAAAAACAACAATAAATGACTAAAAAACTACTAAAAATTGCATATTGACCAAACTTGGTCATGTGATCAGTGGTAGTTTATTGTCGGTCATTTATAATGTGACCCAATTTACAACTAAACCATTTTTAGTCATTTATTG
The DNA here is from genome assembly GCF_030272615.1 of Cryptomeria japonica. Classification (NCBI taxonomy): domain Eukaryota; kingdom Viridiplantae; phylum Streptophyta; class Pinopsida; order Cupressales; family Cupressaceae; genus Cryptomeria; species Cryptomeria japonica. The sequence continues at coordinate 657,225,466 of NC_081410.1, read as the reverse complement.
GTTGTTTTGATTGATTAATTTGGTAGTATATTTAGTCATTGATTTTTGTTAACTGGTCATTCATTTAGTCATTGTAAAAATGTAAAATATTTAATATATATAAATAATATATATATATATATATATTAATATATAAAAATCAAAATATTTAAAAAATTTAATATAAACAAATTTATAAAAAATTATTAAAAAAACAAAGGGCTGTGCCCCCCTTTGTGTGGGAGGTCGTAGACCTAGGCCTGCAACATCCAATGTAAGGGGGGGTTGCAGACCTAGGCCTGCGACATCCCACGTAAGGGGGGGTCGCAGCCCATGGGGACTGTGACACCCTATGTAAGGGGGTGTCACAACCTAATGGAGACTATGACATCCCATGTAAGGGGGAGTCGCAACCCCATGGGGACTACGACACACCCTTACATGGGGGGTGAAATCTTTAATCTCCATAGCTTATTTGATAAAGTCAAAGCACTTTTGAGAAACCTACAATGATGGCTCCCATGGAGGAGGCTAGGGTTAGAAAGTTTGAGAAAATGTTTAAATGAGAGTATAGGGTTAATTTCCATCATAATAGATGTTAGAGTTTTTCATTGAAGCCCTAAGATCCAACGATAGAGATTAAAACAATCTAATGGATGCGATTCTTTGCACAACCCATTAGGGTTGTGGCTGGAAGTTTTTCTTATGGGGATTAAAATATGTAATTATGATTAGCATCATGGTGGGGGGCCATGATACTAGGTACCCATAACTTGGTGTAACACACACACACATACACACACATATACGTATGTATATGTATGTATGTATGTATGTATGTATATGTGTATATATATATGTATGTATATATGTATGTATATATGTATGTATATGTGTGTGTGTGTATAACTGTTGTCCAAGCATAAATCTGATGTTTAGTTGTGTATTTTACCCAATGATCAAATTAGTCATTTGTTTAGTCATTTTTATTTGTGTGACTAATTATTTAGTTGTGTTTTCTTACCCGATGACCAAATTAGTAATTTATAGCTATGTTGCAAAAATTACTAGAATTTGGTCATTTTTACTTTTTTTGACTAAATTTTTTATTCAGTTGGTCATTTATTTTCCATATTTTTACTAGTGACTAGGTTCCACCATGGAGACAAGTGATACCTTAGGCAATAAGATTGTAATGCTTGGAAATTGTGAGCCCATAGCATCATGACATTGTTCCATGCATAGAAAAACTAAACCAAAACAACATATCAAGAATATGCATGGAGAGTGCACAAAAAGTTGCAAAAAATTATTAAAAAGTTGCAAAAAGTGTCATGGGCATGAACCATTCAGGTAGGCCAGTTTATGCTAGGCATGCTCCTATTTTTCTTCCCAAATCACTGGAACATTCAAGGCCATACTGTAGCAACATTATCTCTTAAGTACCCTCACTAACTCATTTGACTGGAAAATCCGATGAAATTCCAATAATTATCTGTATCATCAAGTACCTGTGTATTTAATCCAAAATTTTAATTTTTTTTTTCATTTTTTCTTGATGTTTGTCGAACTTGTGACGCTCCGTGGTTTTCGTCACTATTTCGGCATTACCTTAAATTTGTGGGTCGATGGGTGTATGTTTAGCGCCGCCTTAATTTGTGGACTGACGGGTATATGGTTAGCATTCGTCGGGGTTCCGATGAATGTTTTTTGATAAATAAAATTGATTTCGATAATTTATCTATAATTGACCCAGTGCGGCTAATACTTGTCAAAAAGCATTTATAAGTAACCGTGCTTGGGATTTTGGACTCTTATTAGGGGATTTTAACAGGTTTGAGGGTCGTGTACCTTTTGTCAAATTAAATGTATGCACTTATGTGGCTGACTCTTCAACTTGATCCATTGTAATCAAATTTGCATATACTTGGGAGCTTGGTAAAGAAAAATTATGTCAAATAATATTATTTTAGAACAAAATGAAGAGACAATTGCTAGATTGTGGGCTAGATTGAAAATAAAGGGTGATGGGAAATGTTATTGTCCTTGCAATAATTGCAAGGGCTTAAAGACGAGAAGACTTTTAATCACAACAACTGAGAAACATTGTAGGCAACATGGTCACGTTGAAGGGGGGCATGATTATCGTCCATTGGTAAGATGTTCATTGTATGTCTTTATATTGATTGAATTTGTAAATGTTTATATCGTTTTAACATTTTTTATATATACAAAAAATCAATTGATCATGATCATGGTTTATTTGTGTTGATCATTATTATAAATGTGGGGCGCCCTAGGACACATGATATGGATTATCACAACCTGAAGAATGCAATTTTGCAAGCGGAGGATCATGGTGTTGTGAATATCGAAGATGAAGTTAATGATCCTATGGAAGAAGATGATCATGCGCCAGAAAACATAGTTGAGGATGATGGTACAAGTACATTGATCCATGACATATTTAGTGGTACAGTTGATCATGATGATCGAGATGACTTTGATGATGATCATGATTTAGTTGTAATTGAGAAGGCATACAAGCCCCTTTATGAAGGCTCCCAAACAACTCTTCTCTCTATTGTATTGTTGGTGTTGAACTTGAAAGTTATGAATGGTTTATCCAACATAGCAATCTCATGGATGTTAAGGTATGTCATATATGTCATCTTTTTTCATCTATTTTTATTGTTAGTTCATCACTAGTTAATAAAGGATGAAATATGTACCATTAATATTCTTTATATTAACAAATTGTTTTTTTTGTTGTAGATTGATAGGTGAATTTTTGTTACCACCATCAAATATTTTACCTCTCTCATATCGAGATTTATCTGCCATTATGAAAGATATTGGAATGGAGTATCAAGCAATAGATGCATGTCCCAATGATCATATTATATATCATAAACAACATAAATTTGAAACAGAATGCCCAGAATGTCATATCAATAGATATCGATCAGATCAACTAACAAAAAAGGTGTCTCGTAAGGTTCTTCTTTTTATTCCCATTATTCCATGTATGCAACGATTATTTAGGTGCGAAACCTTAGCGCAATTTATGGATTACCATGCATGGAATAGAAGGGAGATGACATTCTTCGAATGCCTATGGATGGTTATGCATTTAGGGACATGGAGGAAAAATGACCACACTTTAAAGAAGAACCTCGTAATCTCGGGCTTTCATTGGTAGCAGATGGTGTCAATCTATTTGGAGAGCTGAGATCTATTTACTTAGTGTGGCCTATTTTTGTTATCAACAATAACATTCCTCCATGGATGTCAATAAAGAGGGAGCACATAATGTTGGCAATGATTTCTCCAAGTATTTGTTTACATCAATTTTCTTTAATGTAGTAGCATCTCATTTGTCTTACTTGTTGCATAATGACATTTTTTTTTTATTTAATAGTCATGTACATTAATTTATATATATTGCAGTAAAATGGTTATAATAATAATTATAGACACATAAATCTGTCCACTAAATTAAATAAATATTTAATATTTATTTGATACACAAATATTCCTCTATTAATTAAATTCATATTTAATTAATTCATTCAATCCCCATTCTGCTATTTTAATTAAATAATTACATAAATTTATTTAAATTAAAAATCCCTATCTATAAACCAGTTATTAAATAAATCTAATCTATTTAATTTCCCTCATTCCTCTCATTTAAATAAATCAACATTTATTTAAAAACACAAATCAAATTCCCCTTTTAAACAAATCAATATTTATTTAAAATCCCACCCCACTTGCATTTTCCTACAAATGCAAGTTGCACCAATAAATAGATAAAATCCTATTTTCTCTCACCCACCAAACCCACTTGCCCTCTAACTTCCTTCTAAATTCTTCTAACCCCCCTCTAATTAGCCTAATCGCCCTCTCTAATCATTTGCACATTCCCAAACAAAGGTCACTTCTCAAAAATGCCTCAAAGTCTTTGAAATGCATTAAAGGCATTTATACTTCAACAAGTTAACCCCCAAAGTCTTTCAAAGCCTTTATGGCTCTTACATAACCATTAATGGTTAACTCAATTTACCCACATGTTTAGAGGCTTTTCCTCTAACTCAACCCTCATTTAACTCATGGGTCTCTTCAAGCATTCATTGCTTTGGCCATGGTTATCCCCATTAACTCTTGCACAAGAGTTTATCCATTGGATAAAAGGAATTACCCTTGGATGAAAGCTTTATCCACTAACTCAAGCCTAACCAAACCCTCCTAGGGTAACCTCCATGTCATCTCAAGCATTTAATGCTTCTTCCCTCTCCTCTCAAGCCATCTCATGTTGGCACTTGTCATCATGGGATTGGGTTGAAAGCCATCACATGGATCACAAACCCATCAATCCTAGCCCTTCACAAGCCCACTCAATCTTGGCCATTCAATCAACATTTTTCCCTATAAAAGGACCTCATTTCTCAAGAAAAAAAGGGAAGCATTTTGCATTGTTATTATACTACGATTCACATAGACATTAATTAGGAGCTTTCTCATAGAAAATCATTTACACTTGCATAAGTATTTGTTTTCATTTTTACAACCATCTTGAATCTCCATATGACATCCATGGATAGTGCTAAAAGTTGAGAGCTACACTCATGTGGGACTTGGAGAGGAGAGGAACAAGGAAGAGCCAACATCATCAAGCGTAGGGAGGAGGGATTAGAGTTGTCTAGTTTCTTTGTTGTCTTTCCTCTTTTCTTTGTTATTTATCTTTCTTGATATGCTTTGAAATGGATTCATTTTCATGTTATGCTTGTGGTTGAAAGTTTACTAACATGATTTCTTTGTTGTCCACTAATCCTTTTTTTAGAGCATCAATAATTATGTAATGTTTATGTTCATTCAACTAGGTAAGTACTGCAAGTTAAAGATATGAATGTATATATTGAGCCTCTTATCGATGAGTTACTAAAGTTATGGAATGGCATCACTATGTATGATGTCTCAAGACCAATAGGACAAAGACAATTTCAATTCCATGCAATGCTTGTATGGACAATTCATGATGCCCCAGGGCTAACACATTTTTGTGGTATGTTATATCATTCGACTGCACTTTAACGATATTTTAAATTTTTATGAAGTAGATATCAAGCATTTTTTTAAAATAATCTATTCATTATATATAATTATAAAATTGACATATTTAATCCAATTATATATGATCTTGCATGTCTTCAAACAAAGGTAAAAGTTCCATGTCCAGTATGTGGTCCAAAGATGAAATCTTGTCATTCAACAAGTTTAGGAAAGAAGGTGTTTGATGAGTATAGGCTATAGGAGATGAGAAAATACAACACCACAGGAGCCCAAATAATCTCTGCAAGCTGAAAAACCTGTTACAAGGAGAAGCAATGAAGCAAATCACAGAAGGAAAGAATACACAGGAAAAACATGCTCCAAAAGATGAGAGCTCAATAATCTCCAAAATGTATTGTCAATAATAATCCTTCTTCATACAATGAAAAGAAAGAACTCAACCTTTAATAGGTCAAGAAGCCCTAAAAGGGAAAACCTAGGTTTGCACATAATAATTAATTATATGCACCTAAAGTTAGCTTAAGTGTAAAAGAGATAAAGGGAACTTAAATAATTAAACAAATATTGTTTAATTAATCAAGTAAATACCCGAATACTCTAACATAGGCACTTCCTCCACAGAAATCATAAGTATCAAACTACTGAAAAACATCTTTTCAATGGGAAAGAAGAGACTACATCAAAACCACGAAGAATGACACCTCGCCTATCGAGTTTGGAATATAATTTAGAATTAATCGTCAACGTTATACATCAGATTAAATTGTTTATCTATCATATATGATATGTTTGGAATTTATATTTTTATATTGTGTTTTGTTTACTCATGTTGTGATTGACAATGATTGTCGTTGTTAATTTGTTTAATTTATATGCTTCATGAAGATCGTCAAGGCATTAGTGGCCGACTTCCATAGGGACTTAAAAGTTATCCCAGACAATTTAGTAGGTTGCCCTACTATGAGCAGCTACAAATTATGCATTTGTTTGATACAATGCATATCAGAAAGAATATAACAAAAATGTTATGGAAAATATTGGATGGAAGGCATGACAAAGAAAAAATTGTCAAAATTCGTAGTGACATTCAGGAAGCCAATCATGCAATGAAAAATGTCATTCAATTAAATAGCGATGGAGACCAAATTAATATAAGCGCCCTTCCTTGGTTATTAACGGAGCAGAAAAGAAATGCTATAAAAGAAGTCATACGAAAAGTTTGATTTCCCACAAGATTTACAGCAAACATAAACAATATCATAACAAAGAAAGGTGAATTTGGGTCAGGGATGAAAACACATGATTGGCATACCTTCATTAAGGTAATTATTCTAGTATATTATATATAAATATATATATATATACACTACATGTACTTTTTAGTGTATTATGTTTACTAGTTTTGGAAAAATAATGAAAAGATCATTTCAAAATCATTGCAGTATGTTCTACCTCTATCTCTCCCAGATAAATTTGACAACAATGTCAAGCAAGTTATATATGATCTTTGAAAATACACGAGGTAAGTAGCGATATTTGTTCATTTCGTTGTATAGATCTTATATTTGCCATTTGTTTAGTACGTTCTACCTCTATCTCTCCCAGATAAATTTGACAACAATGTCAAGCAAGTTATATATGATCTTTGAAAATACACGAGGTAAGTAGCGATATTTGTTCATTTCGTTGTATAGATCTTATATTTGCCATTTGTTTTACTTGTTATGTAATATATTGTATAATTTTGTTAAATCTCATTAATTTATTTGCACCTTGAATCACTTGTAGATGGTTGTCATCTAAATAAATCCATAAAGAAGATATAATTTTTTGGAAGAGAAAAAATCCTCGTCTAATGTGTGAAATGTAAAAGTGTCTATCTTTGACATTTTTCAATGCACAAGAACACTACCTCATACACCAAGTTGAGGAGATTGAATTGTTTGGACCTGTACACACAAGGTCAATGTGGATGATTGAGAGGCACTTGAAATTTTTGAAGGCTTTGGTTAGACAAAGAGCACATCTTGAGGGTTCTATGGTGGAGGGATATATGTTATACCAGACCATGGTGTACATTACTGAATATCTGCCTAAGTTCCTTGCAAAGATCCATACATATTGCATTTGGGATCCCAACTCCATTTAAAAATTCAAAGGGGAGTACCTAATGGGGAAAGGTAGATTGAGGAAAGTGAGAGGTAATTATAAGATGGATATGGAGTTTAATTTTAATACATTTTTGATGGGGTTCACCTAGCTTGCTCACACTTCACCTAGTTGGTGTTGCTCAATTCCACCAACTCTCTAGGTCTAGCTATGCTCTAATACCTCCAAGTCCTTTTCAATCTCTTCTATATATTTCTTCTTGTCAATCTCAAGGTGTTTGCATCAAGTGTTTAACTAGGAACCCTACCATTTCAAGGTGTTTCCCACTTACTCATCATTGATGTCTTGACCTCAATTTGTCAATTTTACCTCCTACTATTGTGAGTTGTTGCAGAGGTATGGAGGTGACTTCTAACATGATTTGAATACCATTTGGTTCCATTTGTGGTTTGCATCCATTAGCTTTCTTACCGATTTCACCATTTTGCCTAGAGAAGGGCTACAAGGAATGAGCCTTATTAGGCCTCCAAAATCCGGTTTTCTAGGGCTTAGAGGAAAATGGTCCAAAAGACTCTACAACAATGTTTTATATTCTTCAATGATACACCTATCCCCAAGTGTTTTTAGTAGTTTTGGTTTCTCAACCCACCGTACAATGCCCTAACCCAAAAATGAGGGTTTTGAAGGGTTTCTAGGCCTTCTAACCGGCAGTGACTAGTCAAGTTTGTGAAATGGGCATCAAATGGTCTTTTCGAGGCTTCTCCTTGCATTGGAAACTCTATATGAACTTCATGGAGCCCTCCAAAAGTGGTTTTATATTCACCCCTACACTTTACACTCCAATTTCACCCTGTCTTCTCTAGTCAGGTTGCTCCTGGACTCGCCTAGAACAAGGTGACAATCATATCAATATTCATCTCCAGAACTTCTCCCTGCATATGTACACTTTAAAATTCATTTCCTTTCATTTCCCAATAGGCTGTGCTGGTAGCACGGAGGGATTCATGGGGCAACCATTTTACACAAAATTGCTATATACAAGCCAAAACTAGTTGTTTGCAAACAAAACTATGAAAATACTAACACACACTAACTACAAAGCTTTAAATGAATCTAAAATAAACCAAAGAAATTCAATCCATTACTATATCAATGGATTCAATCCATTTGTATTCACATTATGAGCAAAATAAGCCAAAATAGTGACAAATAGTCCGAAAATGAGTAGTTTCAGATTGTTGATCATACAAAAACAAAACTCCAACCTTGGTAACCATGCAAGAGGAATTTTTTATAGTCTTCCCCACATGTGTACTCATTCTATGGCTTTTTTCTATCCCTAACTCCATCGCTAAGCATTTTAGGACAAAAATTGTCATGACAACTTTCAAAAGTTGTCATGACAACTTTTGTAACTTTGCACTTTTTGCCCTTCTAACCTATGAAACCCATGCTAAGTAATTACTCATGACTTTTAAAGCATTCCTAAGACTATCCTAAACCTCTCTAATTCTTATACCAATTTTTTCCACTTTTGATCATCAAGAAGGTCAATTTCCTACTCAAACCACTACTTATGCACAAAATGCAAACGTAAGAAGAAACTAACTCAAACTAGGCCTACATTTGACTCATCACACTCACTCTTTAGACCCTCTTGGAGTCCTTATTAAGTACCTAACTTGGCTAAGGTCAGTACAAGCCAAAATTGAGAAAGACTATAAGCCTAAGTCCTAGGTGCTCCTGCACCAATTTTTCATTGCCTTCAATTGCTTGAAAAGAAACAATAGAGAACTAGTCCAAATGAAAGAATCTTCCAAACACAAATAGAAAAGTACCAGTATTGTATTACTCCAAAAAATAAGTCTTTCACTGCTGAAAAGTATTAAAATCTTAAAAAGTGTAGATGATCTAACTTGCATCTATAACATAAAATCTTCACACAAATATTTAAGATAACAATTATCAACCATAGATAATTGTAACAAAGAACTAATTCGAAATGAAAGCATCCATAACATAAATTTGAATAAGAGAACTAACAATATTTTAAAAGACGGGTGTCTTACTTCCTTTGGGCAGTAGAGTCATTCACTTGCAAGCCCTACGTATAACTCTGAAAGACAATTTTTAAACCTTCCTTTGGACGGATTTGTCAACTACCCAACCCCCAATGTCATATAACTGTATGATATTCTTCCCAGTTAATTTAATTGAATTTAACTTTCCTTTTGAAAGACCAATTAAACAAAACATAATAGGCCACACGATTCTCAGATGTATCTTGATGATCAAACTATGAAGTAGCATACAATTTCTTCACATAAAGATTTAGAGAAGCTATCATCAACCATACACAATAACAATAGAGAACTTACTTGAAATGAAAATATCCATAGCACAAGTGCAAATAAGAGAACTGGGGTTAATATATTATCTTGAAAATAAAAGTCTTCTCTTTGAAACATGAAATTGTTGATAATGTCCAACTAACTTGTAACTTCTCCCCTTTTTTTGCAAATGCTTACATCAAATATTTATAACATGTCATAGGGTCACACCCTTTAAAAGAGTCTCTTGAAAATAAACTAAAAATTAACTTAAAAGGAACCTAATGATTATCTAGTTAAGCACAAGTGTGCTTTGGTCAAATGGTCAAGATACTCCTTGTTGTAATGGGTGTCACAGTCGTGTATTGTATCTCTTGCTTCAATCTCCATTGTCACCATGTTCTTAATGAAATCCACCACCTTGTCAGTATCTCCACCTTTGGTAGCCTTCATAGCATCTTTGAGTACATGTTGACACTCTCGAATCCAATCCATCTTTTCTTCCTATTCTCCATCTTCATTGAGAAAGGGTAGGATTCCATTTGATCCATCACTTATAAAATCAACACCTTCTAATCTTAACACTTCTAGATACTTTCCATGTGCCTTAATCAATCCTTCACAGTATTTGGCAGCATCTGAATTCACCTCATCTTTTCCTTGGAGCTCTCAAGCCTGTCATGAAGTCCTTTCTCTAACCTTCCATTCTCCTCAATGGCCGACTAGTTCTTTGAGTACATTTCCCAATATTTATCCATCCATACCATCTATTTGATAAATCATTTTTGAACAAATGTAGATAGTGTCTCAGTCTTGACACTTTCCAGTTGGGCTTGGAGCTAGAAAATTTCTTCCTTAAGTTTGCTAGATTTAGTCTGTGGCTTTGAGCTTTCACCTTGTGTTAACAATTTTGTGGCTCTTTTTTCTTTAGTAATTCCTTTAAACAATCAATTTCTTTACTCAATTTGATGTTCTCTAGCCTACCAAACTCATTATCTTTCAACAACAACTAAATTTGGGCTTTATTGAGCTTGGCAACATTAACACCTAGATCAACAATGACAATTGGATCTGTCTCTCCTACCTTCATTGTCATGATGTGCCAAAAACCTTTCTGAGTATCAATAATCATTGGTTTCTTGTGTGGAGTGTAGAGAGACCAAATTAGCATGGAATCTTCATCATGATAATAGATGGAACCCATATACACTTGGGTTACACCTTCTGGAGATAATTTATGTTTAGCACCAATATCATGGAGGAAACTATCAAACACCAAAGCTGAATTTAAATCCCATCCAGGAAATATCAATACACATGCATCCTCAAGTAGCTTCCTCCCTCTTTCAGGGGTCATCTGACTCATTTCTTGCTCAACTACACCTTTCAAGGTGACCAACAGCTGATTTTCATTGGAGTCATTCACCTCTCCTGCATCTTCCTTGACTGCTTTACCCTTTATCTTATATTAAAAAGCTTTAAATTCTAAAGACTTTACAAAATCATTATCTGAAACAAAATCTTTATAGTCCATAGCTGCCTCAAATCCTCTTAAATTGGAACCTCTTCCTCTGGATCCCTAACAAGAGACACATGTTCTTCAATAATTATTTTAGAGAGTTGCTCAAAGGAGAGTTCATCATCACTTGATGATGATTCTTCATTTCTTGATGACGACACATCAATCCTTCGTGTTTCTCATCTTCTGCTTCATCTCTCTGTTGTGATTGTCAATGGCCAGTTCAGCCTCCTTCTCATCCAGGTTCCTTATCAAATCATCCCTCCATAATGGGATATGAGCATAATCACCAAGCTTTTTCTTTTTCCTTGCAACATTAATGTATCCTTCAAGGTCAAACCCTTTTCTCTGTGCACCTAGCTTCATGTTGTAATGGGCTAATTTATTCAGTGTGAGCTCTTATCCTTCCTTCCTAGTGATAGTAAATTCACCAATTCATACAGTCCCTGGAATAAAATCCTGTTTGTCATGTTTTCTCAAGTGTGTGTGATTGGAAATTCCCATTTGTCTAATAATTTCCAAATAAGCTATCATGTTGGGCACTATCTTATATAACATAAATGCAGAATCCTCAAAACCAAAAACCCTAATCATTTCCACATTTGAGAAACAATACCAATCACCCCAATTATATTTGACTGTCTAAGGTCCCCCAAAGTCTGTAGGCCTTAGGAACCTTTTGACCTCATTTGTGATTGTGAAGCCGCATGGGTGATCATAGAATTTTTAAAAACGTTTGACAAAATAATCCTCAAAATGAATATAATTTGATCTGACAAATCTACAATCCCATACTGAAGTCCATAAATGGACTGGCAAAGGCTGGCTATCATTATCAAGTTGTTTGATTCTCATCTCCTTAGGCTAGATGCCTAGATCTTGGCCATAGAATAATATTATGTGCATCAACAAAGAATAATGTGGAAAAAAAAATTAGATGTATCCTTATTCATGGCAAGAAGGCTCAAATCAATTTGTTTAGCAATGAATGTGGCAAAATCCCAATCTCTAGCATTAAGGCATTGAATGTCCTCTGCAATCACCATGGATTCTATCATCATGAAATCCGAGGTATTGAGACCAAGGACCAAGCCAACTAAATAGTATGTATACCTAAGATAGGTTTTAAACAGGTTTACGTGGAATCCATGTCCATCCTCTGCCTCCAGTGGTGCATCAAGATTGAGCATCTGAAGGGGTAGCCTCCACACTATGTAGGTGGTATCCATTCTATGATATTATTTCACCAAGTCTTTAAGGACAACGGGGTATTCATAGATCCCAATCAGATTGAACACCTCAGAGATTGCTTCTCTTGACACATGGAAACAGGGCTTACCCTCTATGTTGCAAATTGCCCTCTTCTTGGAGTCATAATGTTGTGCCAATAGTTTCAATATGTCTACATTGATATAAACATTAGGAACAACAAGTTTTCCTAAGTTTAACCTCCATGGGTTGCATATTGGTTGAGGATTGTTTCGCCTGTGGTAATGGAACATGAAGAGTTCGTGGCCTCTAATGGTGGTATAGACATCCCCCACAAGGTTATAATTGTATATGGTGAAAAGTGAATAATGGAAACAATAATATTGAAAGACTAACAAGGATCAACCACAAAACCCTAGTCTAACAATGAAACAGTCACCAATACCAATAGAGATACCTAGGACCATGCAAATAAACAAAATAAAATAATATTACCATTCACATGTCAAGTAGGGTTTCAATCTCCATTGTTTCCTATCTCCATTGATCTTGTTTGATATATTTGCTCCCAGATTTTATGTGTGCACAATAGCTCAACAAAGAACCGATTGTGGTTGATAGTTTGATCACAAGAAGGCTTGATTACATGTCATTAGGTGATTAGACAATTAGATGATTAGGGTTGATAATGAAGGAGAGTATCCTCTTATATAGAAGACACTTTAGGAAATGGAGGGATAGGATTAAGAGGTGTAAAGATAAATGACCGGCTAGGATTAAAGGATAGGTAGAGGAGATAATTAAATGATAAAGGGGGTAGGTAAAAGAATTAAGAGATGAATGAAATGTGTCATGGGTAAAAAAGGCTAATGAATTAATTAAATAAATAAAGATTTATTTAATTAATAGAGGAAGTGAGATCAATTAAATAAATAAAATATTTATTTAATTTAGGAAAAGGACAATTTAAATAAATAAAAGTATTTATTTAAATGAGGAAAGGCTTAGAAGAGGATAAATGAATTAATTAAATAAATAAAGATTTATTTAATTAATAGAAGACTTAGGATAAAATAATTAGACAGGACAATTTTAGGTGTCTACATTTTGCCCCTCTTTGAGACAATGCAGCTTGTCGCATTGGCTCAAATAAGATAAGATAAACTGATACAAAGTTGCCCCATGACAAGAATGATATGCCCCCTCGAGAGATTGAATGAAAATGTTTGAAAAGATCACAAACAATCTCTTGATAAGAAAGAAAGACTATAAAGGACTAACAAGGTCATGCAAGAAAAAGACTGACTCAAGAGGAATCAACAGAATCGTGTCTATGTCTTAAGAGGCCAAAATTGATAGTTATATGATGAACATATACTATCAATTGGATAAGATGCTAAGAGGATTCACTCAAACAGGTTCCCTAGGGAAGACAAATGAAAACAATGCTAGAATTAACAATTCTGTGATAAACATACATTGCCAATTGGATAAGCTGCTGAGAGGATTCACTCAACAAGTTCCCTAAAAAAAGTAGGTTTGCTAAGTTGAATATAGGATAATCAGTCGAATTGATAAAATCCGGTGAATGCTCTAGCAAAATAGGATATAGTGCAATGTGATAAACATATACACTAGGATGCAGTGCCATGTGATAGACATAAGCACTAGAATAGAGCCTGATGAGCAACATCATATGATGGACATAGGTACTAGGCTAGGCTAGGATAAGATAAGTAGCACTATGTGATGAACATGAGTACCACTAGGATTGACATGATTGATTTGATTGGATGCAGGAGTACTTGCCCCAAATTGAGTCTAGGGAGAGATTCCTTGTGACACAACAGTTACGAACAGATTTGACTGTTGAGGACCACACCACGATCAAGATGATGGGATTGAGACACATTATGTATATGCTTGAGATTTAGGTAAACACAAGACTATTAATTTCTTTGGTAAAAAGATGGTCCCGCAGGGTATGCAGGAGGGGACAGGTGAGATGATCCAGGGGCTGGTCCTTTGGGAGCTCAGATTCCTTCGAGGCCAGCTGGCTCCAAGGGAGGGTCTTCATCATAGCTCTCTTGGATCCACTTTGCATAAGTTTTTGTATGATGATATAGACACCTTTGGGTGATTTTGTAGCCATATGAGATTTTGACATCATTGTATCATGACACATTATTATATGTCTGTGTGTGTGTGTGTGTGTGTGTGTGTGTGTGTGTGTGTGTGAATACTCATTCCTTGTGGTAGCTATATGCATGTGTACGATGTGTTTGTAATGCTATATGATGATTTTATGATGCTTATGATATAGATGCAAATATGTACATGATGAAATACAATATATTTTTGTTCCTTTATGTTTTTCACGATGCAAATGTGAATGTACTAAATGCGGATGGATGTATGATAATGATATGATATGATATAATTATTTACAGGATGAGATGCATGATGTGTTATTATTTTGGCATTTTATGTTTTATATGAGAATGTATATGCTTATCATTAGATGCTAATTGGTAGTGTGTGTAGGATGTGATGCTATTATGATTTCTAAATGCATGTGTATTATGTGCTAACATGTAATGATGTAGGTGAAAGCTATATGAAATGCAGGTCTTTCTAGTGTGTCATTATACTCAGTCATATGATAGCAGGATACACGGACTCAAGGAAGGATGATGGAGGTCAATCATGAAAGGGGAATGGAAGATAGAAGATATGGAAGTGAAAGAGATTCTTGTGCTTTATCATCATTGAGCTTTATTATGGCAAATAGGGTATGAAAATCTAGATATACCCAAAAAGTCATTGTACCCATTTGCATGGAGATCAGAAAGTCGCAAACAAGGAATGCCCAATTCACACTAGACTCACAATGTCCTCATATCCTTGGAGAAGTCATAGCATTACTAAGAGACAATCCACAGACAGTAAAACAATAGGTGAACATACCCCATCCTTGCCTTTCTAGTCAAAAACATCCTAGAAAAGCTAAAAGACATGTCACCAAAAAGATAAAATAAAATAAAAACCAAGGCTTGACACCAACACGCAATGAAATCTTCAAGTTATTTGTGTTTCTTGCCACATATGTTAACATGTTTGATTTGGTCACAATGTTGTCATCCTGATAAAGGATAGATCATGTTGAAAACCATGTTGTTGCCAAAGTCTGCTGAAAGATTTGATTTGTTGAAAGCCCATTGTTGATTGCGTCTCATCTTAAACTGACTAAATCCATGAAACTGATATTTTATTGCAAATAAGATCATAACTTTATTATGGATTGGTGATGCAAAGGACTTTTTTATTGTGGATTGTGTGCGAAAAGGAGGAATGAAAAGATAATGCCCCTAAAAACATGCGATGCTCAGGGTACCACTTCCATCACTAGATTTGAAATTATGCTCCAATTGTAGGTTGGACCTAGTTTATTATGGAAGGAAAGGGTGAAAAGAGAGGTTTTGTTATGAATGGCTAACCAATCTTAGGTAGATCAATAACAAGCCATGATGGGAATGGGTAAGTTTATTATGGATGGATAGGTTGTGAGTGTATGCAAAGTGAAAGGATAAGATTGAATCCTGAAGGAGGGAGGAGCAACGTCTCTACACATGGTGCCAGTAACCCGGTTTTCACCATGGTACTTGCCCAAGGCGCCACCAAAGTGGTTTTCACCATTGGACAAATTTATTTCTCTTTACTTTTTTTTTTGAGTTTTTCAATTTTTTTGTGTCACAAGGTGCCTGTTTGCTAGGTTTTCACCAACTAACGATTTTTCTATTTTATTTTATTGTATTTTTTATATTAGGATATTCTAAAAAACTATGTAAAACCGATGAAGGTGCATGTTGTTGATAGGATCATCCAAAGGTTCTCCATCTAGTGTTAAGAGTTGATATGCACTTGATCCATAGACTACTCTAACGACGTAAGGACCAAGCCAATTTGGTTCAAACTTGACTTTCTTCTCTCTGTCTTGCTGGTATTTGGGATTTTCTCTAAGAACTAAGTCACCCACCTCAAATGTGTGAGGCTTTACCTTATGATTGTAGCTTTGACGTTTCTTGATTGAATAATGTGTTTCTCCCTTGATTGTCTTCCTTGATAAAGGAACTAAGGTGGAATTACTAATGTGTGAACTACATAGGCCCATATGTGTGTCATCTAAAGAAGTTTGGGCATCCCTAACAACAAAGCCCCTCAAGGAAGCTCCATTAAAGGTCCATGATGTATCACTAGAAGGGAAAGGATGTGTGGAACAAGTGGATGAGTTATGAATGCTTATGATTGTGAAAAGAAGTGAAAGTAGCATGACATGATGGAGACTTAGGATCAACAAGTATTATTTTTTACTTGAAATTTTAGAACATTTTCCCCCAATTATTTTGATATTAGGGGAGATCAACTCTTGTTATTTTTCTTCATAGGATTTTTATCCTTGACTTTGATTTTTGTAGAGCCCAATAGCTTTAGATTTTGATTTGGACTAAAGGACTTTTCTTTATTTTTTACTTTTAGATTTTTATTTTCAAAGCTTGATTTTTTATCTCCAATTAGTAAGGCCTTTTGTGATTCTTGTTGATCCAAGTTTGGGAGAGGAGTGGAAATGGAATGAGTAGATGATATGGTAAGGCTATATGAGCTCTCAAGAGGGTTGGTGATATATTCAATAGATTCTTTGTTGGAACCACTCTTAAGACTATTGATATCAAGATTTGCATCCAGACTTAGTAGCCACAACACTAGGTGGTTCACACCCAGTTCCTTTATATTGTAAATTTTTTGTAGGTTGTTCTTGTTGACTAAATGTCTTAGGAGATAGAGGGAGTTATTCAACATGAAAGATATATGTTGGCATTTGATCATTTGATTTGAATCGGTAATTGTTTGTTTGCTTGATGCAACTGGTACATGTTTGTTTTGTAAAGAGATTAGATTGTTGTATGATGAATATGTTGTATGTTGTCATTGATGGCAACTATGTTTCTACAGTCATCTGAGTCCTATAGTTTAACCGGCAAGACTTAACGGGTAAGCAGAGACATTTTTATCAGAACCCGTAAATAGGACTTTAACCGGTAAAAGACAGACAAAATAATATTCTGACAACCGGTATAGGAAATTTATGAAGAATGGGATGATGTAGTTTTGTAGTAGCAATGAAGACTGGTAGATGAAGTTATATTCATGACCATATGTACAGATTCAATCAGATGAATGAGATTTGATTGACAGAGCACGTATTCTGATGGACATTCAACCGATAGTGATGACCATCACTTAGATCGGTAAAACAATACAAAATTTGATTTGTTATGTCGATGGCCGACATAAGTAAGGTGTGCAATGCAAGATTGTCTAGATTTATTGAACCTAGGGAATTGTTACAAGGTTCTAGCCAACCTAATGATGTTTTTAAGATGTGTGATGAGGTATGAAGGCATATATGAGTAGAAGCTTGAATGTGTAAGAAATCATTAACGAATTTTGTCTTTCTGATAGTGCGATGATCAGAGGAGTTCTGAGATGAAGTATATGTGAAGTTGAAATGTTCTAAAGCAGATCTTATTAGACACTAATGGTGTTATACTGAGATAATTTGAACTTGTTGCCCCCCTAACAACTACAGCAAGAAAATCCTCTCACAAGGTCACTCCTAATAGGGTGCAGTCGGATGCTAATAGGGCTAATCATTAAATCCTCTAACTAGGTGAGACATTAACTTGTGTTTGCAAATCCCATTAATGTGAGTAGCTCCTAATAGGGATGATCCTAACAGGCTTTATTGTATAGCTCTTAACCAGGCTTAGACACTCCTAATAGGGTGTGCCCCTAACCGGGTGTTGTAGACCTTAACTGGTCAGATCTCTATATTACAAATAGTAGTTCTTTGTGGGTACTAACTCCCACTGTTCTTTTCCCCATTTGGGTTTTCCATGTATAACCTCTTGTGTAATGTGGTTTATACTTTATGTGGTGATTTCTTACTTGGTGTTATTTCTTATATGCCTATTGAGTTTTAAGTTGGTGAAATTCATAATCAGATTTGTATTATTTTTACTTGCACTGATTCACTCCCCCCCTCTCAGTGCCTTATAAGTTCATCAATTGGTATCAGAGCCAAACTTCCTTAAGGCTTGACCACTGGGAAGGGATCTCTAATCCTAAGGAAAATATGGGGGAAGGAATGAGTTACAGAGAGATGGCTAGGGAACTTGCATAAACCAAGGAAGACCTAGAAACCCTAAGAGGCAAGTATAAGGCATCGCTTGCTAAAAGGAAAGAACTAACCAAACAATTGCAAGCATAGATGCATTGGTTGAGGAAGTGGAGAAACTAAATGGTGAGAAATTAACCTGAGGAGAGAGATTGAAGCCCTTACAATATGGATGAGTCAAGAACCTAAACCTAGGAGGGCAGTTGAAGACAATATCAAAGAGAAAGATCATGAGATCTTTAAGATAAATCAAGAAAATTGCACTCTATATGAACACTGACATGAGGAGAAAGAAGAGAAAGAAGAAATCAAATCAAATCTTGATATGGCAATGTCTCTTAGAGAGACTCTTATGAAGCAGAATGAAGATCTTACTAAAGAGCTTGCAGAAGCTAATGAGAAGCTTGCGAAATTCAACAAGAATTCTACCATGCTGGATGAATAGATCCAATCTCAGAGGATGAATGTGTTGGCATTTTTTATGTTTATGTTGCGATTGTCATTGATGGACACACACTTGTATTGAGATCCCCTTTATCTGTATGAGCTCATGCTCAACCGGTATTTGTTGCATCCGATATATTGCATACTAGTCTCTAGACTAGTGATTTTGAATGTGTTTCCCGGTCTGAAGCGGCATGTCGACCCCAAGCAGTTTGCAGATCACAAGCAATACAAGGGAGCAAAGCGGCACAACACATTCTTACCAGTCTTCATTTGTGACAAACCGACAACTAATATTTTGTATGAACCGGCAATACTCTGTGATGAGTTACCAATCCATCGATTGTTTGACGGTGCCAACACATTGACGGTGATTCTTGTGTCGTGTTACTGAGTATGTCTAGATTCATTGAACCTAGGAAATTGTAATGTAATCCTATTGGATCGACATGAAATCAGATTCCTTTAAAAGGACATCATTTCTAGGGTTTTTAAGTTGTTGCTAAAAAGGGATAATGTTGAGCTAGGGTTTGAGGTGGAAGTTAAGAACGATCTTATCGGAGAAGATCAAGTTGTAACTATGTGAGAGAGAGAGAGAAGCCTGAAGTAATGCTGGAATGCATTAGCTATGAGAAATACTAGATCTAACCAAGAAGTTTGTGCTATTAGATAGTGTATATGGTGAAAATGGATAACAATAATAACGATATTGAAAGGCTAAATGAATCCAACCACAAAACCCTAGCCTAACAATCAACAAAGATCCACCATAACATATGAAGATTACCTAAGACAATGCAAATCAAACGAAATCACAAAGATTATACCATCACATGTCCAATAGGGTTTTGATCTCCATTCTTCCTATCTCCATTGATCTTGCTTGATATATTTGCTCTCAGATTTTATATGCACAAGAGCTCAACAAAGAACGGAATGTGGTTGCAAGTAGGATCGTAGTGTAGTCAAGTGATCAAGTACTTAGGTCATTTGGATGCATCATTAGGGTTTGATAATGAAGGAAGCATCTCCTTATATAGAAGACACTATATGAAATGGAGGGATAAGATTGAGAGGTGTAAAAGGAGGTCGGCTATGATTAGAGTGTAGGTAGAAGAAATAATAAAATAATGAAAGGGGTAGGTAGTGTATGAATTAAGAGATGAATGACATGTGTCATGGGTAGAAAAGGTTAATGAATTAATTAAATAAATAAATATTTATTTAATTAATAGAAGAAGTGGGATAATTAAATAAATAAGATATTTATTTAATTTAGGAAAATGATAATTTAAATAAATAAATGTATTTATTTAAATGAGAAATAAAGCTAGAAGAGGATAAATGAATTAATTAAATAAATAAAGATTTATTTAATTAATAGAGGAAATAGGCTAAAGATAATTAAATAAATAAAATATTTATTTAATTAAACATGACAATTTTGGGTGTCTACATTTTGCCCCTCTTTGAGACAATGCGGCTTGTTGCGTTGTTTCAAAGAAGATAAGATGAACTGATACAGAGTTGTCCCAAGATGGGAATGATATGCCCCCTCGAGAGATTGGATGAAAAAATGTCTGAAAAGATCACAAACAATCTCTCGATAAGAAAGATAGGCTAGAATGGACTGACCGGATAAAGTGACAGAGTCACGGGATAAAGAAGACTGACTCGGAAAATGAGGGCGAGGGCTAGGGTAGGCTATAAGATAGACCACGGGGGAAAATACATCCTCATTGTCATCTACACATCCACGAGAGTAGATTGCAGAGCGAAGATAGAGCAGCAGCAGTCAGCAGTGATGGCTTTCATTCACAGATTCGACCACGTTCGTCAATTCCAGAGGCCAGCAAAGGCAGGAGAGCCGGTAAGTACCACCAAACCTCCTCGTACTTTGACGCATTTAATTTTGTCATTAATGCATGCTAGATAGGGTCATAAATGCGCTTAGACTAGGGTCCAAAAAGTGTCAAAAAATGTCCAAGCGCGTCTGCATTGGTGCCAGGTGCGTCTGTGCTCCCGAGGCGCATCTGCGTTGGTGCCAGGCGCATCTGCGTTGGAACCCGCATCTATGTCAAATGCGACCACGTTTGTGATGGTCAGTCGCGTATGTGCCAAGAAGGCACATCTATGCAGCCCAGGCGTGTCTGTGCAGGGCATAGGGATGTCTGTGTTGATTAGGCATGTTTGTGTTTTTCAAGCACATCTGTGCGGTCTAAAAGTGTGTTTATGTCAGGTAAGCGCGTTTGTGTCAAGTTTTGGTCTTCTAGGTCAAATTAGCAATTCTGTGATGAACATATGCTATCGATTGGATAAGCTACTGAGAGGATACACTCAAGCAGGTCCTCTAGGGAAGACTAGGATAGATCAAGGCACTTTGTGATGAACCATGAGTACCAAGATTGAGTACTTTGTGATGAACAGGGAGTACTAGAGTATGAGCAGCACTTTGTGATGAACAATGAGTGCAAATGTGAGTAACACTTTGTGATGAACAAGGAGTGTCACACACGTAGTACTTTGTGATGAACAGGGAGTACCACTAGGATAGAAGCAACACTTTGTGATGAAAAGTGAGTGTTACTAGGATAGAATGCCATATGTATTTAGATAAAAAGTAGCATTTGGTGATAAATAGGGAATGCCACTATGACTGACATGAGTGATTTGCTTGACTGCAGAAGTATTTGTCGATGCTAGAGTCATGGGAGAGATTCCCGTCTATGTAGAGATTGCGACCTGAGTTGACCACCAAGGAGCGAGCTGCTATCGAGGAGATGGGATTGAGACACGTTTTGTATGTGCCTGAGTTTCGGGCGAACATGGGACTGTTGACTACGCTGGCAGAGAGATGGAACTTCGAGACCTATACTTTTCATTTGCCGATGGGTGAGATGACAGTCACCCTTGAGGATGTATATAGAATACTGAGGATACCGATCGATGGGGAGCTAATCCCATATGATTGAGATGGAGACAGGGAGGCCTTGAGACGAGTATTCCAGGACCTAGGACTGGAGATGAGGGCAGGACATGTGGCATGGGACACCATGACAGCCACAGGGTTAGCATTGTCGGCAGTGATAGGAGGAGCTATCAGTGGGCTCCTGTGTTCAGATAGGGCGACATGGGGGTTGGCTATGGGTTGGGGAGGAGCACTGGAGACACTAGTGATGCAGCACACCAGATATGCTTGGGGACCGTGCATGTTGGCACACTTGTATTATGAGCTTCATCAATTTGTCTACCATGGATCAGTGGGATTGGGCTACAGAGTGACATTGCTGCAGATATGGGCTTATGAGCATCTGCCAGTGACGAGGCCGATACACTTCAGAGGCAGGGGACATGGACGCAGCTTCGTTCATTTGTATGATATGATCACATCACAGCCACGGATCGACAGGTTGGAGTACTGGCGGTGAGTGATAGATGACATTGATGTGGTCATATGGAGACCCTATCTGGGCTGCGAGCAGTGGGAGGATGATGCAGTTGAGCTTCCCTACACCTTCCGAAGCAGGTATTTGATTGGGCGGATGCCCTATGTGCTAGAGAGGCAGCTGGTAGATAGGATTGGCTGACAGTTTGGCCGGATTCAGAGGATGCCCCGGGGCTCAGGCTAGTATGCACAAACAGTTAGAGATCAGGCATAGTTTGGGCCCTTGCTGTCATATGATCAGGCAGTGACACAGCTAGTAGAGATGATACCCCTACCCTGGGACATGTGGCCAGAGATCGAGGACGCCGACATGGATGCTGAGTACACAGCATACTGGGCAGAGCATCCCTTCCCACGGTTGACGGATCTAGGGGAGCCATTGGATGGAGAGGGGGGTGGAGATGATGATGATGGAGGAGGGGATGGGGGCAGAGGCCGACGGAGGAGGAGGGGAGTAGTTGGAGAGAGGAGGGTTGCACCTCGGAGGGAGGGTGGTGAGGAGAGACAAGCTCGGGTGGTGAGGGGTCACGGTGGATTGCTGCTACAGGTGCTAGCAGCACAGGGTCCTAGACAGGTACAGGTGCAGGGACAGGGACAAAGATAGGTACCAGTATAGGCACCAGTACAGGTACAGGTATAGGCATAGGCACAGGAGCAGCCACAGGCAGAGGCAGAGGGGGTTGACCCAGCAGAGGATGAGCTGCTAGATCTGAGGGAGATCTGCCAGGGCCAGGCAGATGAGATCCAGGAGCTAGAGAGGGAGAGGGATCAGCTTAGGACAAGGCTCTGAGTTACTGAGCGGGAGCATGATCAGGCTATCCAGCACTATATAGAGGTTGAGACAGCACTGAGGGCCGGGAGATAGACAACGGAGGATACAGGGGCAGGATATGCTTATGTCCTGTGGGCAGGGGAGGAGATTGCCTACTGGAGAGACCTCTACTATGGTGCAATGCCAACAGATCAGTGGGCGAGGAGCTTCCATAGACCATTGCGTACAGCGACAGCTACGGGAGGGAGCCGGAGGAGACAGGCATCGAGTGGTGGGGTTATGGGTCCTCCACCACCACCAGATAGAGGGGATAGGAGGGATGATCCTGGGGCGGGTCCCTTAGGGGCTCAGATTCCACCGAGGCTAGGCAGCTCTGAGGGAGGGAGTTCATCATAGCCATAGAGGGCTCCCTTTGTATCAGTTTTGTACCATTTTTGTATTGTAGACACCTACGGGTGCTTTTAGCCATATGATTTTGACATCATTGTATCATGACACTTTTATGATTATATATATGAGATGATTCATCTTTGCGGCAACTATATGCATGTGTACCTATGTGATGAGATGTTCTTATGTGATGCTTGTTTTATGCTATGGATGCAAATATGTATATGATGCAATGCAGTATTTTTGTTCTTTTATGTTTTAAAATGTTATGCCAATGCAAATGTGAATGTATGTAATGCAGATGAATATGACAATGTAAATAACTATTTACATGATGAGAATATAAAATGTTCTAACATGTGTTGTGTGCAGGATGTGATGCAATTGTGATATCTATATGTATGTATGAAATGCTTATACGTGGTAATGCAGGTGAAACTACATGAAATGCAAATGTTTTTGGGTGTGTCATTATACTCAGTCATGTGATAGCAGGCTACGCGGACTCGAGAAGGATGACGGAAGTCAATCAAGAAAGGGGGATGAAAGACAGAAGATATGAAAGTGGAAGAGCTTCTTGTGCATTATCATCATTGAGCTTTATTATGTCAAGTAGGTTATGACAATCGAGGCATATGTTCGACCCAGAAAGTCATTGTACCTGTTTGCATGGAGATAAGACAGTCACAAACAAGGAATGCCCCAGTTCACACCAGACTCACAGTGTCCTCATATCCTTGGACAAGTCATAGCATTACTAAGAGACAATCCACAGACAGCAAATACAAATAGGTGACGATACCCCATCCTCGCCTTTCTAGTCAAAGACATCCTGGAGATAGAATCTCTAGTCAGAGACATTCTGGAAAAGCTAAAAGACATGTCACCAAAAGATAAAAATCAAAAGAAAACCAAGAATCGACACAAACATTCACTGTAGTCCTCAAGTTTAGTGTCTCTTGTCACTTGTATAAGTCTTATTTGATTGTGGTCACAATGTTTACTTTCACAAAAAGGATAGATAGCACTGAACCATGATGTTGTCTGAGTTTGTTGAAAGATTTGATTTGTTGAAGCCCATTGTTGCTGCTATGTCTCATCTGAAACTAACTGAATCCATGAAACTGATACTTTATTGTGGAGAAGATGAAACTTTATTGTGGATTTGTGATGCAAATGTTGCTTTATTGCGGATTGTGTACGGATAGACTGAAGGAAGCTGGAAGAAACTGTACTCCTCAAAACATGTGATGTTCTCAGTTCCACACCCATTACTAGACATAGGATTTGTCTTAGCCACAGATAAGATTTGATTTATTATGGATGGAAAGGGAGGTTTATTATGAATGGCTAACCAATCTTGGGTAGATCAATAACAAGCCATGATGGGAATGGGTAAGTTTATTATGGATGAATTGGTCGTGAGTGTGTGCAAAGTGAAAGGATGAAAGTGAATCCTAAAGGAGGGAGGAGCAATGTCTCTACACATGGCACTGGTGCCCCAGTTTTTACCATGGTACTTGCCCAGGGCACCACCGAAGTGGTTTTCACTATTGGACGAAATTATTTCTCTTTACTTTTTTCGATTTTTCAATGTTTTTTTTTTTTTTTTTTTTATGATTTTTTTGTATTTTTGAATTTTTTTTTTTTTTTTTTGTATTTTTGCGTTAGGATATTCCGAAGAGCTATGTGTAGAACCTGCGAAGGTGCATGCTATTGATAGGATCCTCCAAAGGTTCACCTTCTATAGTTGAGAGCTGATATGCACCAGATCCATATGCTGCTGTAATAAAGTAGGGACCAAGCCAGTTTGGTTCGAACTTGCCCTTCTTCTCTCTGTCTTGTTGATTTTTAAGATTTTCTCTGAGAACTAAGTCACCCACCTCAAATGTACGAGGCCTGACCTTGTGATTGCAGCTGCGACTCATTCATTGTTGGTAAACCTTGAGATGACTAAAAGCAGTTTGTCTTCGTTCATCCAGTAGTTCCAGCTCTTGTAAGCGAGAGACCTTATAGTCTTCGTCACTAATGATGTTTTGCAAAGAGACTCGTAAAGAGGGTAACTCAACCTCAATAGGCAAGATAGCTTCAGCGCCATAGACAAGTGAATAGGGTGTAGCTCCTGTAGGCGTGCAGACACTTGTGCAGTAGGCCCAAAGTGTAGGATTAAGTTGGATATGCCAATTATGACCAGCATCGTCGACTATCTTCTTTAGGATTTTAAGGATTTTTTTATTAGATGTCTCAGCTTGGCCATTACCTTGGGGGTAATATGGTGTGGAGAAACGATGGGAAATATGGAAGCGGTCATAGAGTTCATGAACATCTTGATTTTTGAAGGGACACCTATTATTAGTGATAATGGAAACAGGAATACCGTATCGGCAAATGATATAGTTGAGGATGAATGTAGCAATCTATTTTCCTATGACTTGTGTGAGAGGCACGACTTCAATCCATTTTGTAAAATACTCTGTGGCAGTGATAATGAATTTATGACCATTGGAAGGAGGGTGAATCTTGCCTATGAGATCGAGTCCCCACTGACAAAAGGGCCAAGGAGACGCAAGTGGTTGAAGTTCTTGTGCTAGTGCATGTATGAGATCTCCATGAATTTGACATTGCTTACATTTCTTGACAAATTGATATGAGTCTTTCTCCATATTGGGCCAATAATATCTAGTCTTGATGAGTTTCTTGGCCAAGGTAGGACCACTAGCATGTGGACCACATATCCCTTCATGCACTTCCCGTAATGCAATCTGAGCTTCGTCGCTTTCTAAACATCTAAGAAGAGTGCCATCTAGACCTCGCCGGTATAGGATATCAGCTAAAATGACATATCGAGAGGATTGGCGAATGAAAGTGCGACGTTGGTTATTTGATAGATCAGGAGGTAAAGTATTGCCACGTAAGTATGTGAAAATGGACTCATATAACTGGGATTCGGGACCGACAATGCATAGTGTCTCAGTAGGCATGATCTCATATGAAGGGACCAAAAGGTTATCCTCCAAGAACTCATAGCGGGTCTCGTTTGGAGGTAAATCAATTAGGGAAGCAATTGTAGCCATGGCATTTGCGGCGTGATTCTGCTCTCTTGGTATCTGCTCAAAGTCTATCTTTGTGAAGTTTTGTTTCAGGTCTTCCACTATTTGTTTATAAGGCATTAATTTCTCATCTTTTGTTTGATAGTCATCAGTTGCTTGATGGATGACTAGTTGGGAGTCCCCAAAAACATGAAGTTCGTGGATCTTCCATTGAACTGCAATTCGTAAGCCTGTTGTTAATGTCTCATATTCCACTATATTGTTAGTGCAAGGAAATGATAAGCGGTATGATTTTGGTATAGAATCCCCTTGAGGAGTTATAAAGAGGATGCCAGCTCCTACCCCATGCTGTGTGTATGAGCCGTCAAAGTATAGTTGTCATGGCTTTGCCTGTGACATTGTCAAAATGGATTTGTCTGGAAATTCTGAACTTAGAGGAACATCATCTATCATGGGAGCATCTGCTAATTGATCTACAATGGCTTGTCCTTTTATTTCTTTTCTGTCCACATACTCGATGTCGAATTCACTCAGGATCATTACCCATTTGGCCAGTCTCCCAGTAAGTGTTGCCTTATTGAGAAGGTATTTCAATGGGTCTATCCTTGCAACTAACTTAGTCTTATGAGTAAGCATGTAATGTCGTAATTTTTGTGAAGCAAAGACCACGGTGAGACATGCACGCTCAATTGGTGTGTAGTTTAGCTCGTATCCCACCAATGTGCGACTGATATAGTATACTACTTTTTCCTTGCCCTCAGCAATTTGTTGTGCTAAGAGTGCCCCCAGTGCTGTTGGAGTAGCTGATATGTATAGTAACAAAGGCTGATCTGGAACTGGTGGCATCAGAATTGGTGGATTTAGAAGATAATCTTTGAGCGTCTGGAAAGCCTGTTGACAGTTATCATCCCATTTGAATTTGATGTTTTTATGTAGCAGGTGCTTAAAAGGATTACACTTATCTGCCAGTTGTGCTATAAATCTTCGGATGGACTGGAGTCTGCCTTGTAAAGATCGAAGTTGACTGATATTTCTTGGAGGTTGCATTTCCAAGATGGCCTTAACTTTTGCTGGATTAGCTTCAATTCCCCTTTTGGATACAATAAATCCTAGGAGCTTCCCAGAGGTTACTCCAAAGACACATTTCTTGGGATTTAATCTTACTTTGTATTTTTCCAACTGATCAAAGATGACTGAAAGCATGTCCAAATGTGTGTTTCTGTTTATTGATTTTCCCAAGAGGTCATCAACATAATCTTCCATGGTTATGTGCATGAGATCATGAAAGATAGTAGTCATGGCTCTTTGATATGTTGCGCCTGCATTCTTTAGCCCGAAAGGCATGACATTCCAGCAGAAAGTTCCCCACGGACAAGTAAATGATGTTTTATGTTGATCCTCGGGCGCGATTCTTATTTGATTATAACTAGAGAATTCATCCATCAATGATAACATTTCATGACCTGCTGTGAGATCAACAATCACCTCAATATTTGGTAATGGGAAGTCATCCTTTGGACAAGCTTTGTTGATGTCTCTGAAATCTGTGCAAATTCTGATGCTGCGATCTGGTTTACTAACAGGTACCAAGTTGGAGATCCATTCAGGATAATTGATTGGGCGTATGAATCCGACATCCAGTAATTTCTCAAGTTCTGCTTTGACTAGTAATGCCACTTGTGGATGCATTTTTCTTAATTTCTGTTTCACTGGTTTTGCCCCTGGTTTAACTGTCAAATGATGCATTACCAAATCTGGATCTAATCCAGGCATATCAGCGTATGACCAGGCGAAGTTGATTTTTCATTCTTTGAAGAAACTTATGAATTTTGACCTTTCAGACTCTGTTAGTGATTGAGCTAGGAATATGTTGTGTGGAACCTCTTCTATACCAATGTTTGTTTTGATAGTCTCCTCTACCAACATGGATGACTTTTCCTCATATGATGCTAGGAGGATGTCAAGCCTTCCATCTTCGGATGCCTCGAAGAGGTTTTCACCCTCAGATACGTCCTTTCTTTTTACTTTTTTGGGGTCAGATAGTGCCACTGTGTGGTTTTCACCATAAGACCCTTGATTTGTTCTTATTTTCACATTTTTGCGACTGGAAGGTTCGACACCCTCACCAAAATATGCCATGCTATTGAGTTCTATAGTGTATCCTGCTTTATGGTCTCCAGGGGGAAGATCATCTCGTATGCCCAGATAGTCAATAAAAGCTTCATCGTTTTGGAATGTGTCAAACTGCACAGGTCCTTCATGATCCCAGTCAATGAGTTGGTGGTGAACAAGGGGAAGGCCGTTAATGTTTTCGAAGTTAGCGGGGCTAAGAGTGAAGATGCAATTATATTCGGGTATGTCAAGGTAATTATCGAGGTCATCGATGGCACTCTCCTCATCAGTCTCAATCGTGAGCGAATCCAAATTATCATCACTAGTAGCACATTCTAGGACAGGCATTCTCATCCTATGTGATTTCAACCTAGAACCTTGAGACAAGGACTATGTGGAGTCCTCATGGGTTGTTTCTTGACCAACTTTAAACTTGTTATAAAATTCTTCTTCTTCCGTGGGTTCATCTGGCTCTCTGAATGTCTCGGTGAGCTCGTAGTCACTGGAAGACTTGTCTGAACCCCATTCCCATTCGTTGAAATCTATGGAATAGCGATCCTTTTGTTGAATTTTGGTAGCTTTGATTTGTAAGGCTTCTTCTGTCCTTTGGGTGTGGGCCTTGGAAGTTGAGAAACCAAGTCCTTTCGAGCGTTCCTTCTTGAGAGTCAATTTAGGTTGTAAAGGTTCAATGATGCCTTCCTTTCATAATCCCAAAGGGCTTTTTCCATCATACCTGAATTTTTGTAGAATTTTGAAGCCTTTGCCATATTTCTCACATGGTAGATTGATGTGATCTTGTGTTTCCTCTTCATTGTCTCTGAAAAGCATTTGGTATAAATCTTCCTCTTCTAGTTCACCCCATCTTTGAAAGGTAGTAGGGTACCATTTGAGCATCATGATGGAGATTTGTTTGTTAGGATGTGGTCTTCCATATTCTTTTGGGGAACTCATGACTTGTCGTAAGTACATGGTCTGATTGAAAGTATATTCCCCCATGCCTTTGTCCTGAAACTTGCCTTTAAGCTCACCTTGTTTTGATGTTGAAGGTTTTAATGACTCAGGATCAATGTATGCCGAGGAAGGAACAGCCTCACGATTACTGGGAATGATGGTCTCAGTCTTTGATTTCAGGTTATTACAGTATATGAATGGATTAGGATCGCCATTAACTGTTATTTCCACTCCATTATGAGGAAACTTAATGCATTGGTGATATGTGGATGGGACTGCCCTCATTTCATGAATCCAAGGACGTCCTAACAATATGTTATAAGTGAGATTTAAATCCAGGACTTGACAGACCACATCCTTTGTAATTGGCCCAACTCTGAGAGGTAAAATGACTGTACCCTTGGATGAACACTCTTCATCGTCATATGCCTTGATGGTGATTTTGTTTGTAGAATTCACGGCTTTATCAGAATACCCCAATTGTGTAATAGTGCTTAATGTGCAAATGTTTAGACCTACTCCTCCATCTATCAGGACTCTTTTTATTTGATGCTTGTGTATGAAGGCTTCAATGTGTAGCGGTGCATTATGTGGCTGACTTACAGAGGCGTCATCGGCTTCTGTGAAAGTAAGTGAATGTGGAATGGAAAGGTATCCCACCATGGCTTGAAACTGGTCCACATTCAGATCAGTAGGAATGGCAGTATCTCTCAAGATTTTGTCAAGAATGGCTTTATGTGCGGGAGATATGCGTAATAGCTCAAGGATTGAAATGAGCACGGGTGTCTTCTCTAGCTGTTCTACAAGGTCATACTCAGGTTTGGTTGATGAAGAAGCGGTGTTTTTAGTTGGAGCACCTTGCAAAGTAATTTTACCTCAATGAGTTGTGACATGACATTCGGAGGTAGGTTCGGAAGAAGATCCAACACCTTTTGGGACAATCCTGGGTCTCTGAATAGAATTCTCAGACGCTTTGTCCTTGATGATAATGGTAGAGACGTAATTGTCCATTGAGATGTGATTGATGGTTGAATCATAGTCGTAAAATGCTCTGGTATAGTTGGTTTGATCCTCTGTGGCTTTAGCTTTTCCCTTGTCATGTTTTGGGAATGGTTCCTTAAACATCTCATGTTCTTGATTAGACGAATGTCCCTCAATCTCAATGTCACCTCTATCAATAAGATCTTGTATGATGTTCTTCAGTCGATGACAATTTCTTGTCTTATGACCTTTGCTCTTATGAAATTCACAATATTCATCATCATTCCACCAATTTGGTTTAACCTTTGGTTCATATGGAGGAAAATCTGGAACTATGATTACTTTGTTTGCCACTAGCTTCTTGAAAACTGACTCTAGTGGTTCTCCCAATGGAGTGTACTTCCTTTGTGATCTGGAAGTTGTTTGAGTATTCACTTGATTGTTTGTAGAACTTGATCCCGAAAAGATGACTTTGGGTCGCATTGTGTTGGCATCAACAACGCCATCATTGACCATGTTGTTTTTATTCCAAAATCTTGGCTTGTCTTTTCCTTTAAAGTCATCTTTGTTTTCCTTAAATATCTTGATGACTTCTTGTTCAATTAGGACCTTCTCTGTTGCTAAGCCTTTTTCAATAACGTCCTTGAAGGTGGACAAACAAGCTTTTCTTAGATCATAGCCAATGTCTTTGTTAACATTTTGTGTGAACATCTCTACCATTTGTTTTTGTGGAATTTCACAAGAGCATCTGCTAGCTAGATTTCTCCATCTTTGTAAGAATGATGCAAAAGATTCTCCCTCTTTTTGCTTGGTGTTGCACAAAGTAGTAATTGATATGTCTGTCTCTATATTGTAAGAGAAATGTTGAATAAATGCCTCTGCTAAGTCACCCCATAACTTAATACCAGGTGGGAGTTGGGAGAACCATTCCATAGCTTGATCACCTAAGCTTTGTGGGAATAATCTCATCAAATATGTCTCTTTTGCTGCTACCTCAATGCAAGCTGTGAAAAATTGTCTTATGTGTGCCTTAGGATCCCCTTTTCCTCTATACTTATCAAATTTAGGCGTCACAAAATGTGTAGGAAAAGGAGGCATTGGAATGCTCTTGTCAAATGGATAAGGACATATGTCTCTCATTGTGTATGTTGGCTTTGGTGTATTTATGTCCTCCATTTTCTTTTGTAAATCCTTGATTTGTTGCTCCAAATTGCTCTTAGGTGGAGATCGACTTCTTGGACCATACCCCATGCTTGAGGCACCAATTAGAGGAGGAGCATGTTGCATATATGGATGATATTGATCATACAAATGTTCATATGGAGGAGGTCTATAGTGATGCTGCGTATATGGACCACTTGGTATAGATTCATGTTGAGGAACACCATATCTATTTTGTGCATGTATACCATACTCTACAGGCATGTCATGTTCTATTGTATTGCCCCCAAATTTGACACGGGGTTTCCTTGTGTCCAAATTTTGAGTATGCCTTGGAATATCCCATTGCTTTGGTGGTTGATCCTTAGCATTGATATGTGATTGAGCATATTTTTCTCCATAAGACTTCCATAATGGTCTGTGAAGGTGAGTATCATATGTTTGACCATGTGTGTGTGGGACCTCTGATTTTTGAAGCAAAGCTGATGGTGATTCAGGTACCATATGCAGTCCTCTATTTCCTCCACTATTAGGTCTCCTTTGATCCATGTTGGAGTGAGGTTGTTGCAAAGGTTGATTTTCCATTATTTGAGACATGTCAAAATCATGAGGTATCTTGGCTCCACTTTGTGCCATCATTTGTAAAAAGTATTGTCTATCCCTCCTCATTATTTCCTCAACCAATCGATTGAAATGGGGATTCATAATGGATTCTTCCACATCTGCTGGATGTACTGAAAAGTTGTCCATATTGTCATTGTGTGTAGCATTGTTGTTTACAGTGTCCATGTTCTCAACATTTGGAATGTTTCTATAGGCATCCATGTCAGATAATGTAGTATGATCAGAATTGAAAAACATCTCATTGTCATACTCATAAGAACTCATGTTTGCGGACTCTTGAGCCTCTTTAGTTTCTCTCCTAGATTTTTGAAGACGGGTTTCAACCATGAACTAGGTATTGACCAAGATGTGTGAGACTAGATGAAAAATGGAAAGAGTATGGAAGACCAAGAGTTGGATGAAATGTAAATGAATCTGAAGTGTACTTGCAATGTCCAAAGTGTAAGACCAAGTATGTATATAGTAGAGTAGGTGTGACTTCCAAAGAGAGGATAGTTTCTCTTGATGAGGTAAGTTGACCTTGACTCTAAGTAGGACCAAATGAGACCCAAAGGTAAGAAACCTTGATGAGGGACCACTTAGCAAATTGTTGTTGTATGTAGTGTGTTGACAAAGTATAGTGAGGACAAGCAAGTGACCTTTTGACTCAAGTTTAGACAAGTGTGACTGTAAAGTGAGATGTGATGTAATGATGGATTTTGTGAGACCCAAAGACAGGTTGAATGCTAAATGAAACCCTAGATAAATGACCTAGGAAGCTCAAGAGTTCCAAAACTGACTGTGTTTGTTTGCTGGACTGTAACAGTTTTTCAATTCTGAACACAGACGCGCCTGTATACTTCACAGACGCGGTTTCCTGACATAGACGCGACGCTGTTTAACACAGACGCGTTTCTGAGATTTTGTAAAGTGTAATGTTGACTGTTGGAACACAGACGCGATTCTGCCCTTCACAAGCGTGGTTATACAACACAGACGCTATTATGTCCGACACAGATGCATTTTTGTAAAATTTGTGCAATTTTTTCCAATCTGTGAAGTCATTTTGTTGTGACCAAATCTGACTGTTTGACTATTTTTCATGACAAGAGGACACAATGTTGATAAAGACCCAATGTTTGCAAGTGTCTAGACTCAAAATGACTCCAAGAAAAGTGTGTTGTTTGATGTAAAAATGTTTTGCATACACTTGAAGACACAAAAGATACAATGTTTTGCTGTTTGGTCTTGAATGTTTTGAATGTTTAACATAAGTCAAGTACAATTCTTATGGCTGGCCAAGACAATAGTTGTTGATCCCACATGGGGTTTTACCCCCGAGGCTACGCTATTCAGAGTGGATACTTAGATGCTTGACCTCATTGGCTCCACCCTCAGCACTCACTTCTCAGGTCAGCCAAGCATCAGTCCCCATGAAAACTCCCCATGGCGAACTTTGTATCTCTACTAAGAACAATATGTGTGTGGGCCGCTACTAGAGGTCCGACCTCCTGCCCCAACAACTAGAAGGATTTGGGCTTCTAAAACAAAATGGTTCTAGTAAGGGCATCTGCTCGTGTGGCCATACATGTGGCACTTTCAGCTCTGTAAATACAGAAGGCTCCCAGCTGGTAGGGGTTACGCCCTACAACTGATCAAATAAATTTGATCAAACGGGTTTATGGGGAGACATAGTGTCAGTATGAATTAATCAGCACATGTTATCCATAGTTTTCACCATGAATATAGTTGTTTATAGTGGTTCGGAAGAGGTGGGTTTTCCTCGCTACCACTTGGGTCGTTCTCTTCTCACTAGTAGTCCTAATGACCACACGGGAAGACAGGCCCTCTAAAGATTAAACAAAAAGAGCCTATTGCTCAAGACACAAAAGACAATGATTCAATTTTAGTGCACCAATTGAAGTGTTTGCTAGTCTATGAAAACAAGGCACACAATAAAAATCCAAAAACCCTTGCCAAGGACCTGCAACAAAGATTTATTAGTATTTTGGATTGTTTCAAATGATTACCCCTTCCTGCAAGCACACAAGTTAGGTAAATTTTAAACCCAAAAGACTTTGTGAAAATAGGGGCCTTCGACCAAATGATTTTTCTTTCAAGACAAGCTGCACCAATTTTGTTAGCTAGATCTGAAAATGTTAGCTCAAAATAAACCGGATCTGAAACCCTAAATGCAAAATCCGAAAAACATAGACGCAGCTACAAAACACAGACGCGTCTTCTGGACACAAATGTGGCCAAAACTAGTGCAAAAGCGACTTTACAACACAGACGTGTTTTCCTAAACCTGCAAAATAAAATATTGCCAAAACACAGACGTGGATCCAGATGTCACAAATGCGCCAGAAAATCAAAAATGCGATCTGAAAGTACGCAGACGCGGAAATAACAAAATGCTGCCGAAAACGTCGGATCTGCAACTTCACATTACAAAATCTGCAACAAGGATGTTAAATGCAAAAGGGACAAGAGTCCCACCAGGCGTGCCAAAATGTATATGGTGAAAATGGATAACAATAATAACGATATTGAAAGGCTAAATGAATCCAACCACAAAACCCTAGCCTAATAATCAACAAAGATCCACCATAACATATGAAGATTACCTAAGACAATGCAAATCAAACGAAATCACAAAGATTATACCATCACATGTCCAATAGGGTTTTGATCTCCATTCTTCCTATCTCCATTGATCTTGCTTGATATATTTGCTCTCAGATTTTATATGCACAAGAGCTCAACAAAGAACGGAATGTGGTTGCAAGTAGGATCGTAGTGTAGTCAAGTGATCAAGTACTTAGGTCATTTGGATGCATCATTAGGGTTTGATAATGAGGGAAGCATCTCCTTATATAGAAGACACTATATGAAATGGAGGGATAAGATTGAGAGTTGTAAAAGGAGGTCGGCTAGGATTAGAGGTTAGGTAGAAGAAATAATAAAATAATGAAAGGGGTAGGTAGTGTATGAATTAAGAGATGAATGACATGTGTCATGGGTAGAAAAGGTTAATGAATTAATTAAATAAATAAATATTTATTTAATTAATAGAAGAAGTGGGATAATTAAATAAATAAGATATTTATTTAATTTAGGAAAATGATAATTTAAATAAATAAATGTATTTATTTAAATGAGAAATAAGGCTAGAAGAGAATAAATGAATTAATTAAATAAATAAAGATTTATTTAATTAATAGAGGAAATAGGCTAAAGATAATTAAATAAATAAAATATTTATTTAATTAAACATGACAATTTTGGGTGTGTACAGATAGATCAAACACTTGTTGATTACTCACATCTTTGACAAGTCTGTAGCCCTTAACCAAGTAGGACTCAAAGCCTTTGTAAAATCCTCTAACAAGGTGGTTCACACATGTGAATCTAAAATCCTCTAACAAGGTAGTCTTTAATCAGACTTATCTCCTAACAGAGATTGAGATTCCTAACAAGATCTATTTTGGTGAACAACATTGTAAGACCTTAACCGGTCTGGTTTCTATTCTGCAGATAGTGACTTGTGAGTTCCATCTCACTATGGTTTTTCCCAGTTGGGTTTCTATGTCAAATATCTCATGTTATGGTTGTATTGCTTTTATGGGTGAATGTTTTATTCACATTTTGGTTTGCATGTGTGGTAAGCGGTTTGACTGTCAGACTGCTTTACCGGTTTATCTTTAGACTGTGTAAGTGTTTTAGTGCAGTAGTTTTTGGCATACTAATTCACCCCCCCCTCTTAGTATTCATCAATTGGTATCAGAGCCTACCTTTCTATAAGTTTAACCACTTGGAAAGAGATATGGGGGAATACACCTTGAGGGAACTTACTCAATGACTCACTAAGTCTGAGCAAGCCTATGATGATCTTATGGTCAAATACAAGGCATCTCAAGAAAAAAGAAGAGAGCATGCAGAGACGCTGATGGAACTATCTGAAAGTAGTTCTAAAGATGAAGCTAACATGGAAGCCATGATTGCTGAAGTGAATAAGCTGAATGATTCAAACTCCAATCTGAGAAAGGAGTTGGAAGGACTGACTATTCGGTTTAGTCAAGAGCTTGAGAATGGGAGAAAAGTGGAAGATCTGGTAAAGGACAGAGATCATGAGATCTCCAAGTTGAAACATGAGATTAGTGCACTAACTGCTCACCTTCATGAGAGCAGAATGGAAAAAGAAGACATGCAAGGAGAACTAAACATTGCCATCTCTGAAAATACAAGTCTTATGGAGACAAACACTGCTATTTCCAAAGAACTCTTTGAGTCAAAGGAAATACTTGCTAAGTTTGGCAAAAGTATAGTCAAGCTAGAGCAAAAGCTTGAGTCATCTAGACCGGCAAAGAATACCAATGGTCTTGGTTTTTCTAGACATGAGGAAGGAGAATCCTCAGGAACAAATGCTGAAGCATCAAAGAAGCAACTGGCACTCAAAGGAAAAGGTAAGCAAAAATTCAAACCTGTTTGCTTTAACTGTCTTAAAGAAGGACACACTACCAATGTATGTAGGAGCAAAGCCTACAATAATTTTTCTTATTTTATCAACAATGTACCTAGATCCAATAAGTTCAATGGTCATTGTTATGCATGCAACAAGTTTGGGCATAGAGCATTTGAATGCAGGTCTATAATGGATAACACTGGAAGATATCCTCAAAGGACCCAAGGAACTGGTCCTAAACCTTTTATGAACCAGAACCACAACCGGTTTAATGTCTTCAATCATCAGTCAAGAAGCGGTGGTCATCAAGTGGCAATCGGATGGAGAGAAAGTTGTATGATCTATCATGGTCATGGTCACAGTGATGCAACATGCAGAAGGAAGAATGAAAACATGTACAATGGGCCTTGCAGAGCACCTGGACTTGTTTGCTATCACTGCAACAAACTGGGTCACATTGCAAGATTCTGTAGAAGCAGAAAAAGTATATATGATGATATACCGGTCACTCGGGAAGGAGTAATAGATGTTGAAAAAGTTCAAGGAGACATGAAGAAAACATGGAAGAAGAAACCAATATTGTCGGAAGAGAAACCGGTTTTTGCACCTAGTGTGGAAATATCAGAACCGACAAACTAAGCCTCAAAGGCTTAGGGGGAGCAAATGACGAAATGCTTTCGAACCCCCGGTTGACCAGTAAAAGACCTTAACCGGTATGTTATACCTGTTGCTTGGCAGAAGACTGGAAATGGTAAAAAGGCAAATTAGGGTTTACGCCCTAATAGAGGAGCATTAATGATGGTAGGTGAGAGACATGTATAAATTCATTTTTCAAATCATTTCTCACTATCAGTTTTCAAGTGCAGAGCAAAGAAAAGGCGATTTGAGCTTAGATTTCAAGAAATTGGATAACCTTGAAAGAGATTCAAATCTAGTTTGCAAGAGGTAGTGGAGAACACAAAGCAGTGATTTGGCATCCGACGGAGAGTGAAGTGAAGCAGAATCAAGAAGCCCTAAATTCGTGTTTGAAAGGTATTTTTCGTGTTCTTTAAATACTCTTCAATGGCTTCCGCATCTCATACTAGTTCAAGTACATCCATTGAGTCAGAAAGTTTCATTTAGAGGAAGTCCAAGTATAATGCTTTGTCACAAGTTCTAGCTAGAGTCATAGTCGAAGAAGGAATTCCTGATTATATTGATTGCAAAATAGAAGACCTAGGGTCTTTAGCCATTCATACTCAATTAGGTATATTTTGCAGAAAGGACAAAAGGATCAAACCAGAATTTAATGTCATAGAGAAGAAGAAATTCCACAATGCAGTATATTTCCTAGAAGACTTCACAGAGGATCACATCAGGATCATCTTGAGCAGAGTCCATGGTGACAAGATGTACTTGGAGAGGATGCATGATATCATGCCTCAGGAAATTCATGCGGTCACCGGTTTCTGCAACACAAGGGAAGTGCCAGCCCTGAGAAAAGTGAGCAAAATGGAAATGACCAAGCTCACCGGTTCAACAAGTGATTCACGGGGCATGACAGTCAATCCTATCAAGGATGATCTGGTGAAATACGCATGCATGGTGATTGGATACAGAACATTCTCAACCAGCAGGATTAATTTTGTATCTGCTGCAGCGGTAAATGCCACTTACCGAATGATAAAAGAGGATGCATCTTTTGATTTATGCACCGGCATGTAGAGGCAACTCCTACTAAATCTTAAGGCAATCAAGTAGGACAACTCACTGAGGTTTAAGTTTGGACAACTACTAGTAGGGTTGTTCTTTTATTTCCAAGGCTACTTTCCATGTGTAGGAGATGTTCAGTGGTCACTTGACCAACCGGTAACCAAGCATATAAAGGAAAGCATGCAAGCCATTGGAACCGGCTACCCTGAGGTACTGAACAAATACTTTGATGAGTTCAGAAGAAAGATGAGTCAGAGGGTAAGAATCTCAGGTGACATAGTGAAGAAATATGAAGATCACATTTGTTTCACTATTCAGGTGGACAAATGTCTAATGGAGGCTGTTGAGCCTAGAATGGAGGAAGTGGAGCCTATGGGCTATGAGGTCATGTTTGAAATGTTGGAAGGGTATGCTTCAACCCTTATTGCCTCGCCTCTTGATCCAAAGGCTAAGAGAACTGGAACCTACTTGGAGAGGATTGCACCGGTTGAAGAACCATCGGTGAAGAAGGGAAAAGAACTGACAGCTAAGAAAGCTAAGGCAGTGCCTGCAGCATCGACACTGGCTACCACTGTGACTCCAAGAGTGACCAAGCGGTCACCAGCAAAGAAGAAACCGGAGGTAACATCGGCAAAAGTCTTCGAAAGAAAGAGGAAGACTAAGGCAAATGAACCGGACTCTGAAGAAACCGAGTCTAATGAACAGCCAAAGAAGGCTAGACAGACCAAGAAGATGAAGAAGAATGAACCGGCAACATCCACACCGGTAAATATAGATATCTCCTCTTACAAACCTTTGACACATTGTCAAAAAATAGTAAAGAATATTAGGAGAAAGTTACTTCATGATTTAATAGATTATTATGATGAATTGAATAGTGAGGAAAAAGATGAAGTACTACAGGAAATCATTCTTTATTTAGGTAAAAATGACTGGTCACCATCAGAGATTAAATCTCAGACACCAGATTCATTATTTAAAGCATTGGATAACAAATGGTGCATTGCCATTGAAAAGGAACAGGAGATTAGGGAGAAATTTTTTGCATAGTACTTCCCCAAACTCTCAAATTCAGAATTGTTTGATGCCCTAGATCAAAATAAAGGTCTCTTCTTCACAAGGAGAAGAAGACTCTGGTTGTTGGAGGGGAGAGTTGATGATGTAGAAAAAGATACACATCAGCACATGGCCCATGCTATCAGCTCTCACAAAGCACAAATGGCCAACCTCCAAGCGGAAAAGGAACCGGTTATTTCCAAACTGGATGAGGTCTTTGATGAGGAAGGAAACCTGGTGGAAGAACCAATCGACACCATTGATGTCGATGCCCTGGATGTAGATGATGTGACTCAGGATATACCTTCTGAGGGTACTAAACAAGGGCAATAGGCCGATCAAGGTGGTGAACAAGTTGTGGACACACAACAAGCAGAAAAAGACCAGGAAGAGAAAAAGAAGAAGGATGAAAATGAGAAATAGAAGAAAGAGGAAGAGAAGAGAAAAGAGGAAGAGGAGAAACGGAAAGATGAAGAAAAGAAGAAGCAAGAGGATGAAAGGAAAAAGAAAGAAGAAGAGGATAATGAAGAAAAGAGAAAGAAGGAAGAAGAGGAGAATAAAAAGAAGGAAGAGGAAGAAAAGAAGAAGAAGGAAGAAGAGGAGAAGAAAAAGAAGGAAGAGGAAGAATAGAAGAAGAAGGAAGTGGAAGAGAAGAAGAAGAAGGAAGAGGAAGCACAAAAGAAGAAGGAAGAAGAAGCAAAGAAGAAAGTACAAGTAGAGAAGAAGCAGAAAGAAGAAGAAGACAAGAAGAAGATGGAAGAGGAAGAGAAGAAAAAGAGAGAGAAAGAAAAGGAAGAGAAGGAGAAGAAAAAGAAGGAAGAAGCAGACAAGACCATTGAAGCAATGAAGACCACACAGATGGAAAGTCCTAAGGCAACCGGTAGCCAAGCCAAACTAGCTGCTATCTCGAGCCCCATTGATCTCCAATCTGCAAGTGAGTCTGAGCTTATGCAGAGCATCAAGGTTGCCCAAGAGTGCCTTGAAGGCATTCGAAGGAAAAGAGAACAAGATATTAGTCAGGCGGCTGTAGACACACTTATCGGTTTAATCCCCAGTACTAATCTTCCTGACACTGATTCATCACTAGCACAACTCAAACTTCTGTGTACTATAGTGGATGATCAGGTACAAGATCTTAATGTTGCTCTAGTGAAGAAGTTGAATGAGCTTAGGACTGAACTGCTAAAGGATCAAAAGGACATAAGGAATGCCTTGGATGAGGGAAACTTGCTACTCAGCAAAATCTGTCAACCTCATCTATTCTATGATGATGTGCTAGCCAAGAAGCAACAGCTTCAAATGGACTTACAATCCTACTTGGGCACATTCAAGACTCCTTATGACTCCTTTGCAGCATATGGGCAAACCGTTCACCGGTTCCAAATCCAGTCAGCCAAGATGGAGCAAGAGATCAGAACATGGTCTAGCGATTTGAGCTTCAACTGGTATTACTCCCACAACTACAAATTCTTCAGAAGTGTTATCTAAACTTGGAGGACCTGACAGTCACACAGGAACTAAGCACAATAGATGCCATGGAGGAACAGGTATCATAGATGCTGACAGAGAAGGAAGTGGCAACCTCCTTACTTGAGTCCTGGTCCCTCTCCATGAAACAATTTTTGCAGGACTATAAAGCGATTTTTGACAAGTATTATTCATTATTGTCATAAACTCTTTTATATATGGAAACAGGTTTTTTAGTGGCACTTTGTCATTGTTGGCAAAGGGGAAGAAGTATATCTGGTTTGTGTTTTTACAATTTTGAAATTTTGATATATCAAGGGAGAAGTATATTAGGGGGAGAAGTATCTGTTTTGAAATTTTCATAGATGCTGTGATATATGTTATATGCTCTAATGATTATGCTTTGAATGCAAAATTTCTATACACTCTATTGATTAAGGGATAGTGTATATGCTTAGGGGGAGCAATTTTGTTAATGGCAAGTTTTTTGTTGTAAAACACTTAGATGTCAAAATTTTATTTTCCTAAGTGTTGCCATCAATGCCAAAGGGGGAGATTGTTGGCATTTTTGATGTTTATGTTGTGATTGTCATTGATGGACACACACTTGTATTAAGATCCCCTTTATATGTATGATCTCATGCTTAACCGTATTTGTTGCAACCGGTATATTGCATACTAGTCTCTAGACTAATGATTTTGCATAATGTGTTTCCCGGTCTGAAGCGGCATGTCGACCCCAAGTGGTTCGTAGATCACAAGCGGTACGAGGGAGCAAAGCAGCACAACACATTCTTACCAGTCTTCATTTGTGACAAACCGGCAACCGATATTTTGTATGAACCGGTAATACTCTGTGATGAGTTACCAACCGGCATTTTGTGATGAGTTACCAATCCACCGATTGTTTGACGGTGCCAACACATTGACGGTGATTCTTGTGCCGTGTTACTGAGTATGTCTAGATTCATTGAACCTAGGAAATTGTAATGTAATCCTATTGGACCGACATGAAATCAGATTCCTTTAAAAGGACATCATGTCTAGGGTTTTTAAGTTGTTGCTAAAAAGGGTTAATGTTAAGCTAGGGTTTGAGGTGGAAGTTAAGAACGATCTTATCGGAGAAGATCAAGTTGTAACTGTGTGAGAGAGAGAAAAGACTGAAGTAATGCTAGAATGAATTAGCTATGAGCAATACTTGATCTAACCAAGCAGTTTGTGCTATTAGATAGATCAAACACTTGTTGATTACTCACATCTTTGACAAGTCTGTAGCCCTTAACTAGGTAGGCCTCAAAGCCTTTGTAAAATCCTCTAACAAGGTGGTTCACACATGTGAATCTAAAATCCTCTAGCAAGGTAGTCTTTAATCGGACTTATCTCCTAACAAAGATTGAGATTCCTAACAGGATCTATTCTGGTGAAGAACATTGTAAGACCTTAACCGGTCTGGTTTCTATTATGCAGATAGTGACTTGTGAGTTCCATCTCACCGTGGTTTTTCCCAGTTGGGTTTCCACATCAAATATCCTGTGTTATGGTTGTATTGCTTTTATGGGTGAATGTTTTATTTGCATTTTGGTTTGCATGTGTGGTAACCGGTTTGACTGTCAGACTGCTTTACCGGTTTATCTTTAGACTGTGTAAGTGTTTTAGTGTAGTAGTTTTTGGCATACTAATTCACCCCCCCCTCTTAGTATTCATCAGAATGGTGATACATCTGGGTTAGGATACAATACATTTTAGAAAGGAGAAACTTCTGGTACCAAGAGAAACATGCATGAATGTAAAACAGTTCCTAAGGCTCAAAAGCCTACTGGTAAGAAAGCTTACAAACCTATTTGTTTTACTTGTCATAAACCAGGACATACTGCTAATGTTTGTAGAAGCAGATCTAATGCTAATACTGGTTATAGACCTAATAGTAGATATGTGCCTACAAAATTTGAAGGTTACTATTATACATGCAACATGTATGGGCATAGATCTATCGAATGTAGGTATAAATCTAATAATCCAACACCTCATATGACTCCAAGATCTATTGGTGATTGGAGAAGGAATTCTAATGACCGGAGAAGCACTAATTGGTCTAGTCCTTATGAGATACAGAGAAGAGTTAATGTGATTTTTTCAATCTGCAACAATTATGGACATGTGGCAATGAACTATAGAAGAAGGACAGGTAGAGGAAATGCAGGACCATGGAGAGCATCTAGAACGACATGTTATCATTGTAACAAACCGGGACACATTGCTAAGTTTTTTAGAACACAAAAGAACCAACCGGTGAATCATTCTGCAGACCGGAAAGGAAAGCAGAAAGTTGATATTGAAGAAACCAGAGTTGAGATGAATAAAATTTGGAAGAATGAGAGTGATGACAAACCATCTGAGGAATCAAATTCTTCACCTAGTGTGGAGAATCCATCATTGACAACCTAAGTTGTTTCTACAACTTGGGGAGTGCATATTGTTAAATCTTGTGATGAACCCCTGGATGAAGTACTGTAAGTTAAATCTACATATTTTGATGCATTTTGATGTTTATAAGTTTTTCCTGAATCATAACCGGCAAATATCATACAGTTTTAACAACCGGCAATATGCTTAAGAGTGTTTTAAGGCGTTAAGAAGCCTGAGACACTCAGTAAGGGAAAACCACCTAAGAAACCATTTACATTAGAAGAATCTTTCAATAAGACGGTCCAAATAATTAAGGATTATGGGATATACAAAGGTTTGAATACATTGTTTATTTATTTATCTAAAAATCAACAAAGGGGGATTGAAGATGCACTCATCT
This sequence comes from Cryptomeria japonica, assembly GCF_030272615.1. Classification (NCBI taxonomy): domain Eukaryota; kingdom Viridiplantae; phylum Streptophyta; class Pinopsida; order Cupressales; family Cupressaceae; genus Cryptomeria; species Cryptomeria japonica. The sequence continues at coordinate 657,181,614 of NC_081410.1, read as the reverse complement.
TCAGTATGAATAAATTTAGCAGATCCCTCATTGAATTACAAGGATAGATACCCAACTCTTTGTATAACTTAATTGATGCAAAGTGGCAGGCTGCCATTAGCCAAGACAAATAATTCATTGATTCTATCTTTAAGCACCTGCAACCAGAAGCAAGTGAAGAGGAGAGTGAAGCAATAAAGATCAATGCAAAAGCATCATTCAGATCCAAAAAGAGATTAACAAGAATGTTAATAGGAGAGACCGAATCAGTCTAAAAGGAGACTGAGATTTTGATCAAGAAGGCTTTACACCTCATCCTAGATGAAGAAGAGGAAAAAGATGAACAAGTTGAGAAAGATAGTTCTAAAAGGCTAAAGGCAGAAGAAGTTCCTAAAGGTGTTAAGTTCGCAGATTTTGAACCAAATAACAAGTATATGCAAGATGATCCTATTGATACTAAACCAGAGATGATTCTAGATGATAACACCGGAGATAATGTTGATAATACTATTGATAATATAGATGTATTTGATGTTGATGTTCAAATGTTTGAACAACATGAGCAACGAGAGGAACAAGTGGAGAATAAAACTGAAGAAAAGAGCTTTGATGAGCCACCAGTGAACGCACAACCTATTGATACTCAAACTCCATAGGTAAGTGTAAATGTAGATATTGATGACAGTCAAAAGAAAAAGACTAATGAGGAAGCACCGGTGAATGAACAAAATGTGGAAAATCAACCACTACTAGTCAAGGACACTACTGAAGAAGAGAAGATAGAAGAAGATAAGATAGAGAAGGATAAAACAGAGGAAGAAAAGGTAGAGAAAAAGGAGACAAAGGAGAAGAAAATAATTGATGATGATGATGACGACTCGGTTAGTATTAAAGGGCCTATTGGTATGGACAATCTGAGTACCTCTAAATTGATGGAGATTGCAACAAAAATGCAATCTAGAGCTCAAAATAAGAGAATGAAGGAACAATAGAGAGAGGCAGGAACAATCAAGATAGCAGTTGATATTTTGTCTCATCTCCTACCGGAGACTAATACTACAAGTTTTGTTACTCCCATTGACAAACTTGGATAGTTTTGGTTACCGATGTTGGAGATCAACTGAAGACTTTTGAAGATGTAGCATACATATTAGTTGAAAAGGACTACAAGAAGAAAAGGATAGAACAACTAGTGCCTGAGATAGATAAAGGTAAGGTAGCTCTTACTATTAATAAGGACTTGTTGAAGAATGGAGTAGAAACCAGAGGAAAGATTTTGGCTACTATTTTAAAAAATTTACTATTTTGTGCTGATTTGAAGGAGAAAAGGGAAGATGCTAAGAAAGAACTTGAAATCTTGAGTGAAACAGTTAGACCATTGAATGAATTAGCTATTCATTTTGGTAGATCAGTTGTAGAAATCCATCACAAACTTGAGGTGTATGAACATGAGCAGGTCAAATGGGTAAGATCATTGAAGGAGCTCCAGACTCAATTGATTCCTAAAGTTGAAATCTTGCAGAGAGCCTACAAGGAGTCAGAGGCAATCTTAGTTACACCGGAAATGAGCACAGTTGATGAAATGGAGGAATTAGCAAGGCAGATAAAGACACATGCTGAGATTACTGGCACACTATTAGAGACATAGAATAATGACCTAAAATAATTGAAATTTCATTTCAGTTACGCTTTTTCTAAAATGGCTTTGTAAAGACTTTATGATTCTTATATATTTATATATGTTTAGATGCAAATTTTGATGTACAATGTATATATCTTTCATGTATTTTACTTCTTTATTTGGAATTGTTGTCAAAGGGGGAGTAATAGCTAAAGAGTTAGTCAAAATTTTGTATGTAAAGTAAAGGGGGAGTAATAGGAGTCTCTTTCATTTTTGTATAACTAGATGCAATTACCAAGGGGGAGTACATGCCATGTAGTCAATTTTTGTATTGCACACTTAGTTGAATTATTTTTTTTCCTAAGTGTTGTCATCAATGCCAAAGGGGGAGAATGTTGGCATTTGATCATTTGATCTGAACCGGTAATTGTTCATTTGCTTGATGCAACTGGTACATGTTTGTTTTGTAAAGAGATTAGATTATTGTATGATGACTGTAATGTATGTTGTCATTGATGGCAACTATGTTTCTACAGTTATCTGAGTCCTACAATTTAACTGGCAAGGCTTAACCGGTAAGCAGAGACAATTTTTATCAGAACCGGTAAAAGACAAACAAAATAATATTCTGACAACTGGTATAGGAAATTTATGAAGAATGGGATGATGCGGTTTTGCAACAGCAATGAAGATTGGCAGATGAAGTTATGTTCATGACAGTATGTGCAGATTCAATCGGATGAATGAGATTTGATTGATATAGTAGGTATTCTGATGGACACTCAACTGGTAGTGATGAAAATCACTTAGATCGGTAAAACGACACAAAATTTGATTTGTTATGTCGGTGGTCGACATCAGTAAGTCGTGCAATTCAAGATTGTCTAGAATCATTGAACCTCTGGAATTGTTACAAGGTTCTAGCTGACCTAATGATGTTTTTAAGATGTGTGATGAGGTATGAAGGCATATATGAGTATGAGCTTGAATGTGTAAGAAATCATTAGCGAATTTCATCTTTCTGATAGTGCAGTGATCAGAGGAGTTTTGAGATGAAGTATATGTGAAGTTGTAATGTTCTAAAGGGGATCTTATCACACTGATGGTGTTATACTAAGATCATTTGAACTTGTTGTCTCCCTAATAGTTGCAACAAGAAAATCCTTTCACAATGTCACTCCTAACAGGGTGCAGTCAGATCCTAACAGGTCTAATCATTAAATCCTCTAACCAAGTGACACATTAACTTGTGTTTTCAAATCCCAGTAACATGGGTAGCTCCTAACAAGGCTAATCCTCATAGGCCTTATTGTATAGCTCTTAAATGGGCTTAGATAGTCCTAACAGGGTGTGCCCCTAACTGGTTGTTGTATACCTTAACTAATCAGATCTCTATACTGCAGATAGTGGATCTTTCTGGGTACTAACTCCCATCGTGGTTTTTCCCATTTGGGTTTTCCACATATAACCTCTTGTGTAATATGGTTTATGTGTTATTTCTTATATGCCTATTGATTTTTAAGTTGGTGAAATTGAAAATCATATTTGTATTGTTTTTACTTGCACTGATTCACACCCCCCCCTCTCAGTGCCTTATAAGTTGATCAATATACTCACCACATCCGATGTCTTTAACCTTAAATTTTTCTTTTGGCTCTACTTATTTTTATGTGTAAGGTTTTAAGGATTCTGGATTCACATTTGCTTCTCTATTAATTGGAATTATTATCTCTAATCTTGGTCACAGATTTTTGCAATATATGAACGGTTTTGGATCGCCGTTAATGGTTACTTCAACTCCATTATGTGGGAAATTAATAGATTGATGATATGTAGAAGGAAAAACTCCCATTTCATGAATCCATGGACATCCCAAAATTATATTATATGTGAGCTCTAAATCAAGGACTTGACATACTATATCCTTCGTAACTAGCCTGACTCTAAGAGGTAAGGTGACTGTGCCCTTGGATGAGTGCTCTTTGTCATCATACACTTTTATGGTGATAGCATGTGTATAATTCACAACCTTTTCAGAATATCCCAATTGTTTAATAGTGCTCAATGTATAAATGTTCAAACCTACTCCTCCATCTATCACAACTCATTTTATTCAGTTTTTATAGGTAAAGTCTTCAATATGTAAAGGTGCATTATGAGGCTGGCTTACGGATGCATAATCGGCTTTTGTGAATGTGAGGCTATGTGGAATGAAAAGGTATCCCACCATGGCTTGAAATTGGTCCATGTTCAGATCAATGGGTATAGAAGTCTCTCTCAAAGTTTTATCAAGGATGGCCTTATGTGCAGGAGAGATACGTAGAAGGTCAAGGATGTAAATGAGGGCAGGTGTCTTCCCTAGTTGATATACAAGGTCATACTCATTCTTTGTGGATGAAGAGGTTGTGGGGTTGGATGGAATGCCTTGCAAGGTGACTTTACCTTGACGAGTTGTGACATTACATTCAAAGGTTTCATCTTTAGAAGATGAGGAAGATGGTCCAATGCCTTTCACAACAACTTTACTCCTTTGGGTAGACCCTTTGAGAGTTTTGTCCTTTATAATGATAGTAGAAACATGATTATCCATTGAAATGTGATTAATAGTGGAATCATAGTCATAGGACATCTTGGTATAATTGGATTGATTATCCGTAGTTTTTTCTTTTCCTTTGTCATGTTTAGGAACTGGCTCCTTAAACATTGCATGCTCTTCATTGGAGGTGTGACCATCAACTTCTATGTCGCCTCTATCAATGAGATCATGTATGATATTCTTCAATCCATGACAATTTCTAGTTAAATGCCCTTTACTCTTGTGATATTCACAATATTCATTGTCATTCCACCAATTTAGTTTTACTCTTATCTCATATGGTGGATTATCTAGTAATGTTATGATCTTGTTTTCCACTAACTTCTTGAATGCTGCTTCAATCTATTCTCCCAACGGAGTGTAATTTCTTTGAGGTTTTGATTGCCTTTGATTGTTCACTTGATCATTCGTATTAGAAGAACTTGCACTGGGGAAAGTTATCTTAGGTTTCATAGAATTTGCATCTACTACCCTGTCATTGACTATGTTCTTATTATTGTTCCAAAAGCGGGGTTTGTCTTTCCCATTTGATTCTTCTTTATTCTCTTTGAATATCTTGATGGCAGCTTGTTCAATAAGGATTTTTTTTGTTGCCAATCCTTTCTCAATGACCTCTTTGAAGGTAGACAAACAAGCTTTTCTTAGCTCATATCTAATATCCTTGTTGATATTTTGAGTGAACATTTCTACCATTTTTTTTTGTGGTATATCACACGAGCGTCGACTAGAAAGACCTCTCCATCGTTGTAAGAATGAATAAAAAGGTTCCCCATTTTTTCTGCTTAGTATTGCACAAGGTAGCTATTGACACATCTGTTTCAATGTTGTATAAATGCCTCTGCTAGATCACTCCATGACTTAATTCCAGGTGGAAGTTGGGAGAACTATTCCATTGCTGATTCACCTAAGCTTTGTGGAAACAATCTCATCAAGTATGTATCTTCTCCTGCTACCTCAATGCAAGCTGTGAAAAAATGTCTTATGTGTTCCTTAAGATCCCCTTTGCCTTTGTACTTATCAAACATTGGTGTCACAAAATGTGGAGGGAATGGAGGCATTGGAATGCTTCTATTAAATGGGTAAGGACATATATCCTTCATTGTGTATTGTTGCTTTGGTGTATTCATGTCCGCCATTTGCTTTTGTAAATCCTTTATCTATTATTGTAAGTCATTCTTGGGTGGTGTCTTTTCTCTTTGAGCTAGTCCCATGCCTGAGCCACTAGGTGGAGGAGGAATATAATGCATATATGGATGGTATTGATCATAAATGTGTTCATATGGAGGAGGGACATAGTTATAGTTGGCATATGGACCGCTTGGTATGGTTTTGTAATGAGGAGCACTAGGTCTAGATCGATACATGTCATGACCATGAGGATATGAGGTATCATAAGAATGATCTTGGATATTGCCCCCAAATCTGACATGAGGTCTCCTTGTGTCATAATTTTGAATGTTTGCCTGACTGTAATTGAATGCATTGGTATGATCTTGGATATCATCATGGTCATGCATGGTGGTAGTTCTTCTCCATGGGAAAGGATGACTGCAGGGTTGTTCATGAGAGTTCCTAGTAGAATTGGCATGAGAATAAGTGTATGTGTTTGGATTTTCAAGTTTTTGAAATAGGGAGGAAGTTGACTCAAGCACGAGACACTCTCTCCTATTACCACCATTATTAGGCTTCCTAAGCCTTGTATTAGCCTAATTTATTTGGTTTGCATCATCCTCCAAAATCTATGACATATCAAAATCACGAGGTAGTCTTATCCCACTTTGTGCCATGACTTGTAGGAAATATTGTTTATCCCTTTTCAGATTTCTTGAACCAATCTATTAAAATGGGGATCCATGATAGTTTTCTCAACTTCTATAGAATCTATGGATGCATTGTCATTTCCATTGTTATTGCCATTGTTGTCATTGTCTGGTATATTACTACGATTTTCAAATAGATTGTAGAATTCATCTCCATTAAAATCCTAGGTACTTATGTTTAAAGACCTTAAAGCTTCTTTGGCTTCTCTTTTAGACCTTTGTGAATGGGTTTCAACCATGGACTAAAGTCTTGACCAGAATGAAAGGTAGTATGAAGATGCAAAGACTATGGAAGACCAAGAGGTGTATGAAGTGCAGATGAATCTAGGGTAAACTTGCAATGTACAAGAGTGTAATACCAAAGTATCTATGTGTGAGAGTAAGGTGTGGCTTCCAAAGAGATAATGGATCTCTTGATAAGGTAAGTTGAACTTGACTCCAGAAGACCAAATGAGACCCTAAGATGATAGATCTTGATGTGGGAATCACCTAGTGTTGTGTTGTAGTATGTTTGTAAAATGTGACGAGGATAAGAAAGGTAACCTTTTGACTCAAATTTGGAAAATATGTATGAGGGAAATGCAAGTGAAGGAAAATGATTGACTATGTGTGACCAAGATAGGTTGACTGAAGAATGAAGCCCTATAAGAAGCAACCTTAGAAGCTCTTTGAATCTGAAAACTTAAGTCATTTTTCTCTTGACAAATCTTTTGCAATTTCTTAGTTCTGAACACAGACGTAGTTTAAGTAAACTCAGACATGATTTTGAAAATGTTTTGCAATTTTGTCCAATTGTGAAGTTGTTGAATGTGACCAAATCTCAATGTTTTGACTTTTAGTGACAAGAAAACACAACAAACAATGAAGACACGATGTGTGAAGGTGTTTTTGTCCAAAAATGATAAAGTGTTTCAATTTCAAGTGTGATTGTAAAATGTCCTTGTTCATTTTGCATACACTTGGAAGACACGATAGACATAATGTTTCTTTGTTTTGCTTGAAAATGTTTAAGTGTTTTGATCATGCAAGCGTAAATCCTAGGGTTGGCTGGGACTATAGTTGTTGAATCTCACTTGGGGGGTTACCCTGAGCTAGGCAATTCAGAGTGGATACTTAGATGCTTGACCCCACTGGCTCCCCTCCACAACACTCACTTCTCTGGGGCAGCCAAGAACTAGTCCCCATGAAAACTCCCTGTGGCAAACTTTGTATCTCTACTAAGAACCGTAAGAATGTGAGTCGCTTTAGAGGTTTGACCTCCTACACCAACAACTAGAAGGTTTTTGGCTTCTAACACAAAATGGTGTCTAGTAAGGGAGTCCATTTGGGTGGCTATAATTAGAAACTTGTTACGCTCCATTAAATGGAAGGCCTCCTAGCCTATAGAGGTTGCGCTCTATAGGGTTTATGGGGATTCATAACATCGTTATAGCAGCATGTAACACCCGTTGCTTGCAAATTTTGTCACAAGAACTTTTATTTATAGTGGCTTGGAAGAGTTTGGTTTAGCTTGTTACCACTTGGGGCATTCTCTCTCACTTGGCCTTATGGGCAACTCAGGAGGCAGGCCCTCTAAAAGGTAAAATAAAAAGAGCCTATTGCTCAAGACACAAAAGACACTTGTTAATTTAGAGCATCAATTGAAGTGTTTTGCTAGACTAAAGAAGACAAAGAAAGCAATTTCAAAATCAAATATTTGCAAAAGGTCCTACAACAAACTCATTAGTAGTTGTGAAATAATACCTCTCCTGCAAGAACACAAGTTAGGTAGTTTTTTAGAAATCCCAAATGACTTTGTGAAATAGGGGCCTTCGACAATACATTTTTTTGGCAAATCCAAAGATCTGATTTTCCATTATTTCTTTTGCATCAAAATTAAATTCATAAAGAAAATAACACTTGTATATTTTCAAGACATTTCCATAAATGTAAGAAAATCCAAAAAATTTGCTAATCTGCTCTTAGAATTAATTTTTTTATGGAAAATCATTAAAAAATCATAAAACATTCAAAATTGATCCAAAAATTTGAATTTTGTACTGGAAACTCTTGATACTGTCATCAACTTGGAAAAATTGTTTTATGCAAAAATTCCAAGCCATTTGTGAGATATGATCAAAACATTGCAAAACCCTAATTTTTAAAGATTTGATTTTTCATGAATTATTTTGCATCAAAATTAAAATCACAAAAAATAGATCCCTTATAGAATTCTGAGAACTTTCTAGAAATATAAGAAAATCCTAAACATTCGCTAATTTGCTTCAAAAATTAATTTTTTATGGAAAATCATAAAAAATTCATAGAAAATTCAAATATGCTCCAAAAAACCTTAATTTTGGATTGAACACTCCTAATACTGTCCCCAACCTAAAAAATAAATTTGGTGCAAAAATTCCAAGCCATTTGTGAGATCAGATTACATCTCTCCAAAATCTTAATCTTGTGTCCAAAACCCTAGCTGCACAAGGTTATTCTCCAAATTGTTTTACAAAACAACAACATAGGGTTAGAAAAACCTGCAAAAAAAACATAGATCTAACAAAAAACCATGTACCACCATGAGTGCCAAAATGTATGTAGTGAAAAGTGATGATAAACTATTGCAAAACCATAAAGATCCAACCACAAACAATCTAAGTTCTACAATGAAACATTCACCAATACCAATAGAGATACCTAAGATCATGCAAATAAACAAAATAAAACAATAATACCATTCACATGTCAAGTAGGGTTTCAATCTCCATTGTCTCCTATCTCCATTGATCTTATTTGATATATTTGCTCTCAGATTTATGTGTACACAATAACTCAACAAAGAACGGATTGTGGTTGATAGTTTGACCCCAAGAAGGCTTGATTGTGTCATTAGGTGATTAGATGATTAGACGATTAGGGTTGATAATGAAAGAGAGTATCCTCTTATATAGAAGACACTTTAGGAAATTGAGGGATAAGATTAAGAGGTGTAAAGATAAATGATCGGCTAGGATTAAAGGGTAGGTAGAGGAAATAATTAAATGATAAAGGGGGTAGGTAAGAGATGAATCAAGAGATGAATGACATGTGTCATGGGTAGAAAAGGCTAATGAATTAATTAAATAAATAAAGATTTATTTAATTTAGGAAAAGGACAATTTAAAATAAAAGTATTTATTTAAATGAGGAAAGGCTTAGAAGAGGATAAATGAATTAATTAAATAAATAAATAATTATTTAATTAATAAAAGACTTAGGATAAAATAATTAAATAAATAAAAATATTTATTTAATTAGACAGGACAATTTTAGGTGTCTGCAATAATTGTCCTCTAGTTTCCATTGTGTGGACTTCTTAGGTTTAGGGGTTGAACTAGGTAATTGATCAAGTAAATCTTGATTCAATTTTCTCTACTTCTACACTGATGTGTTCTGTTTCCTATTTCTTACCCTTTGCCTTACTGGTTTCCCCTTTCTCATGTCTTTTCCTAGTACTACTAGAGCTTTCCATTGTATAGACAATTCAAGCAATTCTTTCAAGGAATCATAGAAGAATTTTCCCAAAGACTTACTTGTTTTGTAGGCTTGCTTTCTCTCGTTGCTTCTTTTGGCTTACTCCAGTTTCACCCTCAATATCTATCGAACAATGTGTTCTGGTATGAAATCACTCTAAATATATTTGCAGAGAATTTCTTTCATGCACAATAAATGTCTCGACCTGCTATTCGATACAATAGTCTTTTCAAATTTTGAATTGCTTTTGTTGACGTGTGCTATCGACATAACCCACTTTTGTCGATGCCTCCAATTCTGGCACCATTTTGATTGAGTTATTGCTTCAGATAAATATGGCGATGTTCTGATGTATACCATAATTGTCTTCCCTTCTCGTGTCACTTTGATCAAAGTTATACCGATGAGCCACTACTCATTTGATTCCCACCTTCTGGTTAACTATGTTGAATAACCTTTTGATAATGCCTGTCGGTATTACTTTAACCATCGACATCTCTCTAAATTTCATTCTCAACTTCTTTGGTTACTCCGATGAAGACTTCATCTTTGATTTCACTTATTGCCATAAGTTATCCCGATGCTAATATTCTACTTACAAATCAGTGATCGAGATAGCTTTCCTGACTTCATTTTATTTATTCACTATCGAGATAACTTACACAGTCGAAGCACAAATAATTTATGATTCTGATCTCATTAGCTATACTGATAGAGACTTTGCCTTTAGTTGCCTTTTCTCCTATTCGACAAAGCTATTCTGATACAATAATATCGAGATAGTTTATTTCATCGGTATTACGTTGGATTACTATTCTGCCTTTGTCAGCTATCCCGATAAGTGGCTCTTATTTTTTATTCGGCATTATTATTCCAATATTAGCATACAACTATGATTTATTAGATTGGGATAGTTATCCTGATATGTACATGTTGTATCATTTATAAATTACAAATTAAGGTTTTTAGGTACATGAATTATAAATTAAGGTCATGGGATGTTAGGTTTTCAAGTACATCAATTATAAATTAAGGTCACAAACAATGGTAACTAACTAATTATACGCAGTTGGTAAGACTATAGCTGCGTAGTGCTTTCCTTGTTTCTTTGTTGTTTTTATCTTTAGCTATCTTTTTGGTTTGCTGGCTTTTTTGCCAGTCGTTTTGTAAGCAGTTTATAAGCTTTGGACTTTTTTTGTCTTATCTTAATCTCCTTTGTTAAAGGTTTCGGGTCCTGAAAACCTATTTTGCTTAATTAATTAGAACTAACTAATTATACGTATGTGAATTTCATTTTTTTTATATAGTTGGTCAAGAGTGGGATGCACTACATTTGTATGTCTCAAACAATCTTGAATGGATGACAATATGGATTGAACGATGTCAGCAATCTGGTCGCGCATTAACATGGGAAGGTGTGGCTTCATTGGTTAAAGGAGCTCATCGTAATGGAGATTCCAATGTTACAACAAGGGAAATTGATTTAGCAGATGGTTTAAGAGATAAATAGGTACGTATAAATATATATATTAATCACCTATATTTTTAATTATTTTCAATTATATTGATGTATATATTTGTTGATTTTTTTTTTCGCACACATTCGGCCAAGAATAAAGATGTTTATTAACTAACAATGCAATCATTTTTACATGTTTGACATATTGCAAGTGAAACACCACAAGGCTATATGGTGCAATGGTCGTAAATTTTGAATCAAAAAGTTGGATGACACAAAGAAAACTTGTGATTTTGGAATAACTATAGTCTTTCAGGTGACTACTACTTCATCTAGAAGCGACATACATCCAAAAGTCTCAGAAAGTCGATACTATGGGATTTTGGATGATATACTTGAGTGTGACTTTAAGTCCTTCAAATTAATTATGTTTGTCATCTAATGGTACAAGCTACAATTGAATGAAAATGATCCCGAGAGAACTGTTATTGAACATGATAATGGATTTACCATGGTTAATACAAGGTCATTGGAGCGAGCTGGAAATGAGCCCTATGTTCTTCCAAGCCAATGTGAGCAAGTATTTTACTCAAAGGTTTCAGGTAAACCGGGTTGGTCATTTGTTGTTAGACATTATCCAAGAGGAAGGCCAATAAAGTATAATGTGGTGGAAGAAGAAGATACCAAAGAAATAGAAGATGACGTAGATGATGATCAGGATCAACAATTAGTTGATGATGTGCCAGACTAAGATGTCAAGGAAGAGGAACTAGATCATGATGATGTAGGATTTAATGTTCATGAAGATGATATCCATGTGGATGATGACATTATTGAAACTGATATCAATGACGATGATGATGATATGACCAATCCTTACAATGTTGAATCTAGATTGGATGATATAGACAAAGAGTTGGATGAAGAAGGTCAATGACATTGAAATGTATGAGCTATGCAAATATATTATCTATTTCATATTGATTTCTTGATATAATTATATTTGACTTATATGGTTACATAATTAATTCATGATGTTTTTAATTTTTATGCCATTACACAATTAATTCATGATGTGTATTTTGTTTGTGGAATGTACCTAATGTTGGAGCTTAAAATCACTTGTTTGAGAATTGGAAGCTAAGAAAATGAGTATATTTTGTTTATGGAACATACCTAATGTTGGAAGCCTGGTATATATTTATATTGATATTAATAAAAGTTTTACAATGTATATAAAAGGGGGGGCTCTTATCAGCCATATTTTCTCTAACATTTTCAACAAAAAGTAACAAGTATTCTAGAGCTAAATAGCTTCTAGGGTTACCTATACATATCAAATTAGGCTTGCTTCCATAAGACAAAAAAGGAAGCCATAACACATGTGCTAAACCAAGATTACATATGGGGAATTTACATTACATCCGTGGGACAAAATCGGAAGAAGTATTACAAAAAACATATTGGCTATCGTTCATTCTTCCATGGCTACTGGAGCAATAATATTCATATCTTGATTCTCTTGAGATCCTCTTGCAAGCATATATCTATCGTGTATATCTAGTATCCACGAGGGATTATTAACATCATGACCAAATTGGGGATCCCCCATTCTTGGCATAGCATTGTGGTCTGGAACAACTTGTTGCTGAGGTTGAGTTGCATCTCAGGTCCTTTCATTGTTTAACAGAATTAGCAGAGAATTGACTTTTTTCTTGATGATGTCAACTAAATCACGACCAAAGGTTCTATGGTACATTTCCAGTGACATTTGGAGAAACCTAAAATTATGCAACTCCAAGGTGTTCTTAATGCTATCATATAGTGAGATATATGCATGCCCATTTTGGAGTATGTTGGTGTTTTTTCTGGAAACCCTCCATCCTCATAGTTTTCACCACACCTCAGAAGAGAGAGGAGGGAAATTTAATATTATTGATGATGTTGAAGACATAAAATCCTAACTAAAACAAGGCATATACAAGCCTTCTTCACTTCGAGCTCTACCAGACTTAGGAGGGTAATTCTTTCTCGATGAATGGAATCAGGATGTTATCAACAACCCTGAATACTGTAAAGCCGTTTATGGTAGATACTTCCTTAGATAAAATAAGAGATCACACTTTAAGTTGATAATGAAACTTTGCCCCTGACTATGTGTCAGAGGAAATCATGCTGAGGAAGTAAGAGACCAATGTGATGCCAAAGGGATGCAAACAACACTAAGCACACATCATAGTGAAATATAAAATCCCTTGGTTACCCAAGACAAAAATAACAATATAACAGAGCAAAATAATTGATAGATTTAAAATACCCTTAGTAGCAAATAGTTTGACCAATGCTTATCTATGGGAACAAATTCGAACTCATAAAGAGAAAGAAAACTTCATGGGAGTGATAAAATTTAAAATTAGGAAATCTCAAGTTAATGCCTGACATCAACTTGACTCCATGGTACTATCATGTGCACCCATTATTGAATATCCTAAAAAATTGTACACCGAACCTATTGCAACTTGCTCACAGAATTTAATACTTTCCTTGAAAATAACCCAAGAGCAAAATCACATGATGATATGCAAATATCACGGTAAACAAATCCATCCTTAACACATTTGTTCACATGAATTCATAAAAAGACAAGTTAGGAGACAAAGAATACAACAATAGAAAAAATTCTTTCATTTCGAATTGAATTCTTACAATGATTCGGTCATACTCCTCCCTTTTGAACTAGACTCTACAACCATTGATAAAACTAGCTTATACTACCCGACCTGCTAAGGTGAAAAGAATTTTCTGTTCTCTCCCTTTTTCTTACAGCCTTGGTATTCCTTTTATATCATAAGGAATGCACAAGATATAGGTTGTTTATTGATGAATAATGATGAACAGTAAGTACCAAACCGGTACCGAGAGGGGGGGGTGAATCAGTACAGACAAAAACATTCCCTCAACCAGTTTGACTACAAAGACTGCACTTAACTGGTAAACTGTAACACTAGTCTAAATCAAGGCACTACCAGTTACACACAGTGAGAGTATGAATAGCATAAACCGGTAAACACTTAGATCTCTACACAATCTAATATGTCATTTCCACTTCACCCTTATGCATAAATAGGTAATATATCATCAGAAATATAATGACTTTCGGTTCAACATGCTTTACCACTTAACAAAAAATATTAAAGCATCACATGAAAAGAATCACACATGACACACAGATTTTTCACATGGAGACCCAACTGGGAAAAACCACGGTGGGGATGAATTCCCACAAGCTGTTCTTTGAACTCTTTTGAAGTCCGCTCTGTTAGGAGCCTAGTCCGGTTAAAGACTTTTACAATACATTCTGCTAGTAACCGATCCTGCTAGGGATCACCTGGTTAAGGGATGGCTAAATACCCGATTAAAGGTTACTTCGCAAGAGGATTTGAAGAACTCATTGAATTGAGCCACCCTGTTAAAGGATTTACACAAAATCCTATTAAAGCTACCCAGTTAAGGGATTTTCCAACTGCTGAAATGGTTAGAAGTCAACAGGTAATACACTGATCTAATAACAACACTCAATGCCAAGGCAAATCCACTTTAGCTCCTTTTCTTCTGCAATCACACTCTGCAGGTATCAATACACTTCTCTGGTTTGGAAAGAATCAAGCATCTCTTCACTTGGATACACACATAGCATTTGCCAACAACTTCAAATTGAAAAACATCAATGACCTTATAGGAAACATATAGGTTGGTAGCATAAACCCTAAACCCTAAACATTTAGGTTTAACAATTCAGTCGGTTCAATCTTGACCGTTAATCATATTGCATTGAATACAACAGTCTTGAACAGATCTCAAGACGTCCTCCAATGTTCATTCTTTTCCTCTTTAGGAGGCTGATAACCCATCATGCGCTCTCCACCATTTATAGAGACTTCACACATTCCTGAGGTAGATAGGATCGATCTTCTTCATGCAAGATCCTCAAGGAAATCCTTCACACGCACAAGGCTAATGTGGCAACACGATCTGATCTTCATTACAATGATAACACATCACAAGATGTCATCGGTTGAATCACACAGGCAATGCATCAATCGGAAACCCTGAAGCTGAGACTACCAACCGGTAGTCATGCCAGATGAAACCCCGATACAGAACTTCCATATACTGGTTCTCATTCCAACATACCGGTTCACCTTGAACAAAGACACCACTTCACTTTTTCACATATGCTAGTTTACATCATCATATCGGTTCTATTGCCAATTAGCTTACTACAATATATCAGTTCATACTTCAACATATTGACATCAATGACAACATACAATATCATCATGTCATCATGCTTTGCACATATGCCAACAATCTCCCCCTTTGGCATTGATGGAAATATACAAAGATATCTATTTGCTTCACATCTTCTTCTCCCCAATACTATAGATATCTTCTCTGCTTCACATCTTCTCCTCCTTTGACAACAATGCAAAGTGGAGGCACAAACAACTATGTCCCACTATGCTGCTCCCCCTAAGGAGGAGCATCCTTCAACACACAAATCCTGAAAAAGATTTATCAATTGCAATACCTAACTATTGTGGAGCACACACCTTTAGTTCACCTCTTGAAGGGGAAGCACCCCTAATTTACCTCTTAAATAGGTAAATGTAGCCTTCGGTAGAGGCTTGGTGAATATGTCTGCTAATTGCTCCTTACTAGAAACATGTTCTTGTACAACCTCTTTGTTCTGAACCTTCTCCCTCAAGAAATGATACTTGAGATCTAAGTGCTTGGTTCTAGCATGTAAAACCGGATTCTTGGAAATGTTAATTGCACTTGTGTTGTCACAAAATATACTTACCAGTTCAGATATAGGAACTTTGAAGCCACTTAATACATGCTTCATCCAGATTGTCTGGGTGTAGTTCATAAATGTTGCAGCATTTTTTGCTTCTGCTATAGACTGAGAGATACAACTTTGCTTCTTACTCATCCATGAGACCAGTCTACCACCAAGAAAGAATGCATCACTGGTTGTGCTTTTCCAGTTGTCCACATTACCAGCCCAATCAACATCTGTAAACACTTTCAGGTTGAAATCATTACTGTATGGATACCATAATCCGTAGTCAATAGTTCCCTTCAGATATCTAAGAATCCATTTGACTGCTACCAAGTGGGATTCTCTTGGACTTTTCTAGAACCGTGTAGTAATGCCTACTGCATGTGCAATGTCTGGTCTTCTATGTACTACATAGTGCAACTTACCAATCATTGATCGGTATTCCTTCTCATTCACCAATGCTGAGTCATCCTCTTTTTATAATTTACAACCGGTCACCATTGATGTACCAACCGGTTTGTTGTCTTCCATGCTAAAGGTCTTCAACACCTCTTTGACATACTTGGATTGAGTGATAAAGATACCATCTTTCATTTGTTGAATCTGTAGTCTAATGAAGAACTTAATCTCCCCTATAAGTGACATCTCAAATTCCTTCTTCATCTCATCTGCAAAATCATGACTCATCTTGTCATCTCCACCAAAAATTATGTCATCAACAAATACCTCATAGATCAAAATCTGATCTCCTTCTGACTTCAGATAGATATTGCTATCTTCACTTGTTCTTTCAAATCCAATCTTCACAAGATGAGAGTGTAAGCGTTCATACCATTATCTAGGTGCTTGCTTCAATCCATACAGGGCTTTATGTATCCTACACACCATGTCACTATCTTCTGATAGGGCAAACCCATCTGGTTGCTCTATATACACCTCCTCTTCAAGTATTCCATTCAGAAATGCAGATTTTACATCCATTTGATACACTTTGAATCCCTTGAAGGCTGCATATGCAAGAAGCATATAAACTCCTTCCAATCTAGCTACTGGAGAAAAGGTTTCTCCATAGTATTCTCCTTCTTCTTGAGCTTATCCTTTACACACTAGTCTGGCTTTGTTTCTTACCACTATGCCATCTTCATTCATCTTATTTCTGAAAACCCATTTGGTGCCTATGACATTTTTATGCTCGGGTTTGGGTACCAAAGACCATGTACCATTCTTTTCTGTCTGGTCAAGTTCCTCTTCCATTGCCTTGATCCAGTCTTCATCTTTATGTGCCTCTTTAAATGTTTTAGGCTCAAATTTAGAGATCATGCAAGAATTTTCTCTGACCTTTCTTCTTGTTAGAATTCCTGCTTCCTTGTCTCCTATGATCTACTTTGGATCGTGATTCAGCTTTACATACCTAGGAATGATCTTAGCTATTTCTTCTTGCTTTTCTTCTTCATCCTCATCTTCATCAACATCAGCATCTACCGATGTAGGAGCACTGTTACTGGTGCTAGGCTGTTTTGCAATCGGTTCCCAGAAGTTTACAACCGGTTCATCTACCACTCGCTCACTGTCAGTTTCCTCATATTTCTCAAAGGTTTCATCAACTCTGACATTAATACTTTCAACAATTTTTTGAGTCCTATTGTTGAAACACTTAAGAGCTTTACTCTTAGTGGAATATCCTAGGAATATTCCTTCATCACATTTTGCATCAAAGTTGCTCTAATCTTCACTCCTCTTGATATAACATTTGCTACCAAACTCTCTAAAGTAGCTTGCTACAAGAGTCTTACCAGTCCAATACTTATAAGGTGTTTTATCCTTACCTTTCTTGGTGAGTACTCGGTTCATAGTGTAGACTACAGTGCTCACCGCTTCTCTCCAGAAGGTGTGAGCAACCTTCCCTTGAATCAACATCATTATGGCTGCTTCAACTATAGTCCGATTGTTCCTCTCTGCTAGGCCATTCTGTTGTGGAGTCTGGGGGTAAACAGTTTCCTCTTGATGTCGTTCTCTTCACAGTACTTGTTGAATTCATCAGAAGTGAATTCTCCTCCTTGACTAGTTCTTAGGCACTTAATCCTCTTACCACTCTCCTTTTTGACTAGTGCTCTGAAAGCTTTGAACTTTCCAAAATCTTCAGACTTATCTTTCAAGAATGTGACCCACATCATTCTTGAGCATTCATCAGTGAGAATCATAAAGTACCTATCTCCCTGCACACTCCCAGTTTTCAAAGGATCACACAAATCATTATGCACAAGATCAAGCAAATTGTCTGTAGTGAAAGATTTACCTTTGAAGGTTGAGGAATACATTTTCCCTAGTTGACATTCTCTGCACAAAGGATTCTCTGGTTTTCTCAACACAGGCAATCCTCTAACTACCTTGATCTTACTGGCCTTCACAATATTATCAAATTTTACATGGCAGAGTCTCCTATGCCATATCCAGCTATATCAAACATAGCCATTAGACATGTACTGATATTTGCATTCAGCTGAAATAAGTTACCTTTGGTCTGCATACCGGTGGCCATTAGTTCACCACTCTTTCCTTTTATTTTGCACACTCCATCTTTGAATTCCAGAGTGAGTCCATTATTATTCAATTGGGTAACACTCAAAAGGTTGTGCCTGAGACCTTCTACCCAATACACATTATCAACACTTCTTTTTCCATTCAAAGAGATGGGCCCTCTACCTTTTACCATACAAGGTGCATCATTACCAAATCAGACCACACCACCATCATACTCTTCCAGAGATAGAAACTTGCTCCGGTCACCAGTCATGTGGTGAGAACAACCATTGTCAATAATCCACTCATTTGAATTATCAAAGTGGGAGGCAAGAGGCTTCTTGTCTGACACATCTTCCTTAACTTCTACAAACACAATGTCTTCACTTTCTTCATCTTCTGATTCCTCATCAGTGACACCTTCATCAACCGCTACAAAATAGTTTCTCATGTTTCCTCCTTTGAACTTCTTGAACTTCTCCGGTTTGTCCTTATTATCACCATTAGGACAGTTTATAGCAATGTGTCCTATCCTATTGCAAGAGAAGCATTTCAAAGGAAGCTTACATTTGTATTTACCAGTTCCCTTAGGACGTCTCTTGGCAAGAAAAGCTTCAAATTCCATCAGGATCTCCTCATCATCCATTTCTCTGCTTTGTCTTGGTTCACAACTGGTACTTGCTTCTTTTCCCTTTCTAGATGGTGCAACAGATGCTCTAAAGAGTGATTCAGTCTTCTGAATACTGCCATCATAATTATTTAGCTCATATGCAGTCAACTTTGCAATGATGGAGTCTAGGGATACCTTTGTCTTGTCTATAGACCTCAACTCTTGAATAGCAGCAACCCTTATTGCATAGACTGGTAACAAGGATCTCGAGACTTTTCTAACAACAATGGAATCATCAATTTTACCTCCTTCACTCTTGATGTCTCCAACAATATTTTTGATTCTTATTCCATATTGTTGAATGGTCTCTCCTTCAACCATCCACATGTCTTCAAACTTTCCACTAAGGCTCTCTTCCTTAGCTTGTTTCACATGCTCATCACTACCATAGATATTCTCCAGAGCATCCCATACTTCTTTGGGATTATCTTTATCCTGAACACCAATAAACTCAATGTCAGATAGACTGTTGATTAGGGCTTCCATGACTTGCCCATTCTCCTGAATCTCTCTTTTTTGGTCAACGGTGAGAGTACCGATAGGAATAACATAAGCATTCTCAACATAGCTCCAGTGTTGAGCACCCATGTTTCTGATGTAGATATTTATTCTATCCTTCCATATCTTAAAGTTATCTATGTTGAACTTTGGACCTTCCCTCTTCATCATTAGAGTAGGATCTTTTCCTCAAGCGGTTAAGCTTACAACACAGAGGACCTGGAAGATGCTCTGATACCAATTGATGAATAATGATGAATAGTAAGTACCAAGTTGGTACTGAGAGGGGGGTGAATCAGTACAGACAAAAACTTTCCTTCAACCAATTTGACTGCAAAGACTGCACTTAACTGGTAAACTGTAACACCGGTCTAAATCAGGGCACTACCAGTTACACACAATGAGAGTATGAATAGCATAAACTAGTAAACACTTAGATCTCTACACAATCTAATATCTCATTTCCACTTCACCCTTATGCATAAACAGGTAATATATCATCAGACATATAATGATTGTCGGTTCAACATGCTTTACCACTTAACATAAAATATTAAAGCATCACACATGACACACAGATTTTTCACGTGGAAACCCAACTAGGAAAAACCATGGTGGGGATGAATACCCACAAGTTGTTCTTTGAACTCTTTTGAAGTCCGCTTTGTTAGGAGCCTAGTCCAGTTAAAGACTTTTACAATAGGTTCTGCTAGGGATCACCCGGTTAAGGGATGGCTAAATACCCGGTTAAAGGTTAGAACCTTGTTAAAGGTTACCTCGCAAGAGGATTTGAAGAACTCATTGAATTGAGTCACCCTGTTAAAGGATTTATACAAAATCCTATTAAAGCTACCCAGTTAAGGGATTTTCCAACTGCTGAAATGGTTAGAATTCAATAGGTAATACACCAATCTGATAACAACACTCAATGCCAAGGCAGTTCCACTTTAGCTCCTTTTCTTCTACAACCACACTCTGCAGGTATCAATACACTTCTCTGGTCTGGCAAGAATCAAGTATCTCTTCACTTGGATACACACATAGAATTTGCCAACAACTTCAGAATGAAAAACATCAGCGACCTTATAGGAAACAGATAGGTTGGTAGCATAAACCCTAAACCCTAAACATTTACGTTTAGCAATTCAATCGGTTCAATCCTGACCGTTAATCATAGTGCATTGAATACAACAGTCTTGAATAGATCTCAAGACGTTCTCCAATGTTCATTCTTTTTCACTTCAGGAGGTTGATAACCCATCACGCACTCTCCACAATTTATAGAGACTTTGCACATTCCCGAGGTAGATAGGATCGATCTTCTTCATGCAAGATCCTCAAGGAAATCCTTCACACGCACAAGGTTGATGTGGCAACACGATCTGATCTTCATTACAATGCTAACACATCACAAGATGTCATCGGTTGAATCACACAGGCAATGCATCAACCAGAAACCCTGAAGCTAAGACTACCAGCTGATAGTCATGCCAAATGAAACCCTGATATAAAACTTCCATATACCGGTTCTCATTCCAACATACCGGTTCACCTTGAAAAAATATATCGCTTCAATTTTTCACATATACCGGTTTACATCATCATACCAGTTCTATTGCCAATTAGCTTACTACAATATACCGATTCATACTTCAGCATATTGACATCAATGATGACATACAATATCATCATGTCATCATGCTCTGCACATATGCCAACAATTTACATATGGCAGATTCATTATGACTCATCATTTAGCCCATAACAAGAAAATAAACTTCTACAAAAACAACAAGAAAATAGAATATGTCCAAAAACCGTTATGCAGGAGTCTTAACTACTTTTGAGTCATGCCACCATCACGCTACAGATGCTTCCAAATGGAGGCATGAATTCCACCACTTCATCCTGTGAAAAATCCCAACTACTTCAAAGCCGTGCCCTATGGGATGAAAAATTGAGCACCCTTAGACCTGGAGAAGGAGCCCTTTGCCTTGAACTAGCAGAAATGAGGGTGAAAAGAAGAGCTCATTTAAAAATCCTATGAACTTAGAAGGGGTTGTAGCTTCCATGCACCGATAGGATCCATCTTTTTGCAAACCTAATCCATCCATCCTCCTTGGCTGCTCCTCTTCTTCACTCTTCCATCCCCTCTAAGTGATTTAGTGGTGTAGGAAAAAAAATGGACAATCCTTGAAAGGATCCTCGTGACTCGGAATACCTTGAAAGGATCCTCACGACTAAGAAGACCTTCCAAGATCCCCTCGATTATCCATATCATTTCCAATATCCCCCCGATTATCTAGTAGCGTAATGGAACTCTCTCCAACCAGTGTCATAAAATGAGAACAACACAAAAGCACAACTGTGCTACTTCATCTTAGGCAAGGCTAGCAAACTTCTTTAGGAAATAAGACTCATTGTGTTGTCCTATTAATAAACAACTTTTCTGATTTTATAGAAAAAAGAGGATTCCATAAATAGTCCTACAACTACTCCATCATGCAAATTGTGACCTATGCTTTTTTGCTTTCAAATCCCTCATCTACCATCTATAAACTTCAAAAGACTCATACACACGCATCCCAACTCACCGCCATTTTGAGATTTCTATGCATGTAACCAAGTAGGCTTTTACTCATTCTGTTTAGCCTTATTCTAAATCAAGCAATTATACCATATTCTTATCTATCCTTTCTTGCCAAATCGCAATCTTCACCAATTATGATCTGTACACGACAAGACATTCACTTATCATGCATACTTTACTAATGGCGGTTGCATGCAAGTCGAGGAGTCACGCAATCAACACTTTGCTGAAAAAAATTCAGTGGGAAGAAAAAATACCTTATATCGTTGGTATAACCTGCATGACCTACCCCGATATATCTTCTCTTCGTTGTAGGATGTGGTTTTGGTAAAGTAATTTTATATTTGGTAGAACATATACAATACACTAAAATTTGTATTTTTGACATATCAGATGTGATTATATCTCGATATGAAATCCCTTTTCGGTACAAGTATCCCTTTTGGAGAAGGTCGTACTTACTGTGCTGTTGTTATTAGATACTTCAAAAATTTCTTTTTTTGTTGTAGCATTTCATGAGTCTTGTCGATACTCAATATTTCATATAAGGAGGAGTATAATGTATTTTGTCCTTGAATCTCTAAAATGAATTCATAGATTTCATTTATTTTGTTACTACATGCTAGGATCGACCCTCATGGGAGCCACATTTGTCCCCACATATAGGTCTCATGTTCATGTATTAAGAAAACTTTGTAATTGATGCATATTTAACTATTTTATCCTTCATGTCTTTCATTAATGAGATTCAACAACAATGATCAAATAAACCATTCTTCTCAATCCAATGTTTGTAGATAACTTAGAAAATACTGAGCAATCTTAGAGAAGAATTTCTTTTTCTGGTTGAATACAAAAACTTGGTGATGACAAGACTAGGGGAGTTAACTTATTATTTGAGAAAGACTAAACTTTGTCAGAAGAATAGGGTTCCAACACCTAAACCATAAGGTTTGTCACTCTAATGCCAAAACCAAGTCAAATTAACCCCTAACACCTACTAGAAAATTAAAAACATGGCTTTCTTTCAAATTCACAAGAACGTATAAACCTTTTTGAAACCACACAAGCATGTTATGAAAGTGTATGGTCATACTACTTATAGTGGAAGTTCACATGATAAGCTAACCAATGGCACTATATTGGAGGATAAACCCACCTATGGAATTAATTTAAGAGGTAAGGGATGCCTCTTAGTGGAATTTTGAGTCTTGGATTAATCCATAGTGCTAAAATTAGTTCTAGTTTTCTTCCCTTGGTGTTATATCTATCTCTACAATTTTCCATACTTGACCATTTCATCATCCCTTTTCCCAAGCTTTTTGTATCATAATGTAAACTTGGTCCAATCTCACATTATCCCCTTAGGTAATTATCCATTTCCTCCAAGTTGGATGGAACCTTTTTTACCAATGCATCTATGTTTTCCTACCCTCATGGATCAAGACTTGACATCACCTAAACAATCTTCTTTATGCCATAGCATTTATCCGAAGTGGCTTTTGCATGCTTTAGATATGTCAATATTAACTAGATTGAATATATTTTTAAAGTCTCTTAACACATTCCATGACTAAAAAATGACTCATTTGGATTAAGGAGTACTTTCCTAAACCATTCCTTCATATTCAACAATCCCTTCTCACACCCACATCATAATTCATATCCATGTTAGTTGTAATGAGTTTTTTAAACCAACAATGAATGAATTATAAGATAGAAAAAATCTCATTATACACAAGGATAAGAATCAAAGAGACTGAAATAATCGATTCACTAGATATGATCCCCTTTATTGTAATAGACCAATGTAAAAAATAATTCATAACAAGAATAGTATTTCAATCTTTAGTCAAGTAATAAATATGCTCAATATTTAGTCAAGTAGTATTTCAATCACTGATTCTTAAACATCCATCATGATTAAACATCACATATCATAACCCTTTTTAACAATCACTAGGACTGTACATAATATTCAATCATATCATAGGAAATAAATCATCAATAGTTATAAAGAAAGAGAAAACCAACTATATAAGCTCAACAAGCCACCATACAAAAATTATATTTTATAGAAAATAAAGTAAACTATATATTGACATAGCATATATATTTTGTATATAAACTATATGTTGACATAGCATATATATAAACTATGTATTTCAAATTTTGGTCGCGCTCGCAGGAGCACGACATAGCATACTGCACAGAGACCCTAAATGGATAGTTGCACCGAGAACCAATGCATCTAGCCCTTGATTGGAGAGTTGCAATACTTGACTAGATGAGTCTTGCAAGGCCATTGAGTCGAGGAGGAAGACTAGGAACCATTTGGTAGGAGGAAAGCCAAAGCGATAGGTAAGGGCACTAAGAAAGGGAAAATCGACCAAGGGACAATGACTATAAGTGATTTTACCCCCACATTTAGAAATTATATTCAAAACATTCCACAAATCAGTCCTTAAAACCAACTGCTAAACCTCCCAAAGCCTAACCATAATTTATCAACTACACCTAGGGCTTTCGTAATAATAACAGAGCTACAAACTGATAACTTAATGATGAACGAATAGTACCAAACCGGTACTGAGAGGGGGGGTGAATTAGTATAGGCAAAAACTCAACCTTAAACCAGTTTGTCAACTAACACTTATGCACTGAC